>NC_057798.1:336078182-336361149 GCF_018294505.1 Triticum aestivum | reverse complement strand
GGCGGCGGCGGCGGCTGGCGCGGGCGGCGGGGCTGGCGGCTAGGGTTTCGGGGCGGGGTGGGCTGGGGGTGCTCGGGCGGCGGCTATTCAAAGGCTGCCCCCGGGCGGAGTCCCGCTCGGGCACGGCCCGTAAGGCGGTTCACGTTTTTTTAAATAATTACGCTCAGAAAAGAAATAAAAAGAAATACTAAACGGACTCCAAAAATCCCGAAATAAATTTTCCCGGACTTCTAAAATCAGGCCCGACAAAGTGAACATTTATTTGGGGCCTAAATGCAATTTTGAAAAATGCATATTTTCCTAAATTCAAATAAAATAATGAAAAACTCCGAAATAAAATCTTATTTGATTTTATTATTAAATCCCTAATATTTCTTTATTTTGGGAAAGTCATTTTATTCCCTCTCTCACATTTTTGTAATAGAAATAATTGATGATAAAATAAATAAAATCAAATGATCCTATTCCCAAAATTTGAGAAAACTCAAATATGAAAATAACGAAATCCCCAACTCTCTCCGTGGGTCCTTGAGTTGCGTAGAATTTCTAGGATCAAAACCAAAAGCAAATAAAATATGATATGCATCGATGATCTAATGTATAACATTCCAAATTAAAAATTTGGGATGTTACAAACCTACCCCCCTTAAGATGAATCTCGCCCTCGAGATTCGGGTTGGCTAGAAAATAGGTGAGGGTTGTCCTTGAGAAAATCTTCGTCTCGTTCCCAAGTGGCTTCGTCCTCCGAGTGGTGGCTCCACTGAACCTTACAGAACTTGATAAGCTTGCTGCGGGTGACTCTGATGGCAAACTCGAGAATCTTAACTGGTTTCTCCTCATAGGTCAAATTGTTATCCAACTGAATTGCTTCCAATGGCACTGTGTCTCTCAACGGTATGTCAGCCATCTCTGCGTGGCACTTCTTCAACTGAGAAACATGGACCACATCTTGAACACCTGACAATCCCTCGGGTAATTCCAACTTGTAAGCAACTTCTCCCATACGTTCCAAAACACGATATGGTCCTACAAATCGGGGTGCTAACTTTCCTTTAACTCCAAATCGCTTAACTCCTCGAAGCGGGGATACTCGAAGATAAACTCTGTCTCCGACTTCATATTCTATCTCCTTGCGTTTTGAATCCGCATAGCTCTTCTGCCTGGACTGGGCTACCTTGAGCCTTTCGCGAATTAACTTCACCTTCTGTTCAGACTCCTTAATCAAATCAGGTCCAAACAACTGGCGGTCTCCAACCTCGTCCCATGACAACGGTGTCCTGCACCTCCTTCCGTACAAGGCTTCAAAAGGGGCCATTTTCAAACTGGTTTGATAGCTGTTGTTGTAAGAAAACTCTGCATATGGCAAATTGTCATCCCAACTTGATCCATTATCTAGCGCACAAGCTCTCAGCATATCCTCCAAAATCTGATTAACTCTCTCGGTCTGTCCATCTGTCTGTGGATGAAAAGATGTACTGAACTCTAGCCTGGTACCCAAAGTCTCATGCAACTGCTTCCAGAACTTTGAGGTAAACTGGGTTCCTCTATCTGATACAATACTCCTCGGAACTCCATGCAAACAGACGATCCTGGTCATGTATATCTTGGCCAACTTAGCACTGGTGTAAGTGGTCTTTACTGGGATGAAATGTGCTACCTTCGTCAACCGATCAACTACAACCCAAATTGAGTCATAGCCGGAACGAGTCCTTGGTAATCCCGTGATAAAATCCATGCCTAACTTATCCCACTTCCATTCGGGTATCAGCAATGGCTGTAGCAATCCTGCTGGCTTTTGATGCTCTGCTTTTACTCTTTGACATACATAGCTGTCGAGGGTTGGGTACGACATATGCCAACGGATGGCTTATCATGGTGGGAGCGAGTAGAACGTCGCCGGTGCCCGGAAGCGGGATGAGGCGAAGACATGCACGCCGGCGGATCTTACCCAGCTTCAGGGCTCTCCGAGGAGATAACACACCTACTGCTGCTCTGTGGGGTCTCCGCATGATCACTATGGCAAAGTGAATACAAGGTTGCTCCTAGAGCTGTTTTCTGGAGGTAGGAGAGGGCAAGGCTAGCTCCTTCCTTCCTATATGATCGAGTCTAATCCTAGAGAAGCTATCCCCCTTGCATGGGTGCCCCGGGGGGCTTATATAGGCCTGCCCCCCAGGGATACAATGGTAATCCGGCTGGGCGCGGGTCCCAGCCGTCTGTCTCTCAGACCGTCGTCTTCTCCGCCGACTACTGGGGCCTGCTGACTGGCGGGCCCTGCTGACAGGCCTGGTACTGTAGCGGTGCTTCTGATGATGCTGGTTTGGTCATGGGGTCATGGCAACAGTGCCGCCGTCTGGCGGACGATCACTGTCGCCATTCCCCGTCTTGTCTGATTAATGGCATGCGGGGCCCGTGGGAGGGATCGGCCGACTCCAGGGGGCCAACTCCCATGGGTCCGTCTTCGGGGCGCTCTCGCCGTCTTCTGTTCTCCCGCTGACGGGCGGTCCTACCGTCTCCGGGCCGTACAGGTAGGCCGTCGTGGGCACAGTGCACCGCCCACTGAGGCTGAGGTCAGGGCAGGCATGGCAATAGTGCTGCGCCGTGATGGAGATCTCCAGCGATACGGCGCTGTAGCCATGCCAGCCCCTCGTAAGCGGGGCAGAGACGGCCATGCTGCGACCGTACTCCGCCCCGTCCATCGTGGCGAAGGAAGGAGGTGGTTGGAGTCGCGGGCCGACTCCCACAGCCGGCTTCTCTGGAAGTCGTCAGCTAAGAGTCGGCTTATCTGGAAGCCGGCACCTGAGAGTCGGCTTATCCTGAAGCCGTCCCTGGGACTCGGCTGTGAGGGACAGTTGATGCCGACTCCCAGGAGGCGGCTCTTCATCGTGGGGTGTTGAGGGGCACAGTCTGCCCCGATGTTTTGAAAGGCTCTGGGGCTCGGGTTAGCCTACCCGTGGCCCATTACTCCGACAGTAGTCCCCGAAGCTGGTGAGGCGCCGCGGGAGACGCGCCGGGGAGCCTCAACAGTTTCATCTCTCCGGGGGTGGAATCTCGGCCTTCCTCCAGGGCGACTAGTTGGAGTCGGACTCGCAGAAGGCCGTCTTGCCTCTTAGAGGGTTTGAACGTCGCAGCGGGGTCCATGCGGCGTGCCTGATAAGCTTCCGGGCAGCCGCCTGTTGTGGGTCCATCGCGTGGCGCCACGTGGCGGGGTCAGTCTGCCCACCCACGCGCGCGACGGGACGGGACCTCAGGCGGGGCCCGCCACTACCGTGCCTCGGCACACGAGCGGATTTGCTGCGACCGTGCGAACGGTTGGGTTTCCCACGCTGTAACTGCACGCAGTTACTGCGTGTGGTAAATCGTGGGGGGCCTGGGGGCCGGGGCGCAGTTAATCCCACGCCCGCCCCATCGGCTTCTCAGCCCTATGAGCCTATAAGTAGGCGGGAGGAAGGGAGCGGCAAAGCACGCACGCCCATCTCCCCTCTCCCCTTGCTTCCTTCTTGCTTCTTTTTCCTATCCTCCGCCGCTGCACCTGGTGCCGTGCGCTCCGGCGTGTGGGACGGCTCCGAGGTGGACGACGACATCATCGAGTTCCTCCGCAAGACGCGTCGCCTCCCCGACGCGGACCTAGTGCGAGCCCGTGCCGCGCTGGAGACGGAAATATCGCTGGTGCCGGAGGAGGGCGAGCGGGTCGTATTCCGCTCGCACCTCATGCGCGGCCTGGGGCTGCCGGCGAGCGGCTTCTTCCGCTCCTTCTTGGAGTTCCACGAGCTCCAGCCGCACCACCTCACCCCGAACACGGTGGTGCTGCTGGCTGCCTTCGCCACCTTGTGCGAAGGCTTCCTCGGTGTTCTCCCCACAATCGAACTGTGGGGAGAGTTCTTTCAGTCAAAGCTAGGCACGCACATCGCCGGCATGCCGGCCCAGTGCGGCGCCTTCATCACGATGCGGAGGTCGGTGGCCAACAATCCGTTTCCCGCCATCCCGCTGATCAAGTCGGTGAAGATGTGGCAGCGTTCTTACTTCTACGTGAAGAACGTCGCCCCAGACGGTGACTGGGTCAACCTGCCGCCTTATGAAGCCGGCGCACCGGCTGGGAGGCTCCCTAGCTGGTCCCACCGAGTCAAGACACTGACTCCCGTCGGAGCAGCCGCTATCGCGCGACTCTAAGTTCTGACGCAGTCGGAAGGTCTGACCGGGGCCGACCTGCTGGCTGCCTTCGTGGCGCGCCGAGTCCTCCCGCTCCAAGGCCGACTTCATCTGATCTGTCAGATGAGCGGCCACCGAGACCCAAGTCGGATGTGCTCCAAGGACATGCCCCACGCGGAGGTGGCGGACACGGTGAACTACATCGCGAACTGCGGTCTCACGACGGATTGGCAGTTCGGCAAGGAGCCGTACTCACGCGCCAACCCCCCGCCTGCGGTAAGTTATCTATTTTTTTCTTCTGTCTTCCTTTGTAGCCGAATCTGACTTCTAATCTTTTTGGTTTTTCTTGAGTCAGAACCCCCTCATCCAGCCTTCAGCCGGCACCGCGGGCTCGGCCCGCCAGTTCGTCCCCGATCGAGCGGAGACTGAGATCAACGACCCGGACTTGGGTCCGCGGCGATGGAGGCCGACGCCGAAGGAGGCGGAGGAGGACGAGGAGGAGGAGGCTTCAGGCCGTCGGCCACCTTTGCCGACTGGCCTAAGGACGACGTCGAGGGGGAAGTCGTCCCACGCCGCCAACCGAGGGTTGGCCATCTGGGCGTGGGCTCCTCCGCCGGCTTGGATGGTCAAGGCGGTGCGAAGAGGCGCCGGGCCGGGCCGAGCTTGCTTGGCGGCCGGTCGAAGAAGTTCAAGGGGGCGGCCGCCGCGACCAAGCGGGAAGAGGCGCTCGCGAAGGCCAACCGCTTCCGTAAGGAAGTGAAGAAGCCGCCGCTGGTCTCCGCGTAAGTGCCTCCGCTCTTGACTTGTTTTGCTCTTGGTGGATTTTTGTCCACATCTTTTACATGCTTTCTTCGCCTCAGGGCTCCCCTCACCTTCGAGAGGGTCGCCGCCGCCTCCGTCATGGGGTCGGCGGAGACTTCCGCCAGTACTCGGCGGATTGATCCCACCGCCGACCTTCGGGAGGCGACGGAGCAGAACGCGCGGGAGAAGCGCGACGAGGGCGAAGCCGCCCGTCTGGAGAAGGCGGAGGCCGAGAAGGCGACTGCCTCCACCCAGAGGAAGCTGGACGAGGCCGAAGCCGCCGTGGCGGCAAGGCGGCGAGCTGAGGAGGCGGCGCGGCGCCAATCGACGCTGCTTGTCGTTCCGCTGAACTCCGCGCCGCCACCCCCGGAGTTCACGGGACAGACTGGGGAAGCTGGCGATGAGCACCCTATCATGGAGAGGGAGAGCGGCGAGGCCTCCATGTCAGACACGGCCGCGCCACCTCCGCCGCCTCCGCCGCCGTCTGCGAGCGCGCGAGGTAAACAGCCGGCGGGCCTGCCGGCGCCGCCAACTGCGGATGAGTCCGAGGCGAGGCTGCTCCTTCAAGTCGCCTCACCAGTGCGCCGCCGCCTTGAGAAGGCGACTTCGGTGCTACGCCCGTTGGAGACCGGTGCCGCCAGCTCGGCCATCCCAGACGCTGAGGCGACGAGCGCCGCGCCTGTTGGGTGGGTGCAAGGAGGCGGCATGGGCCCGCTGAGCCAGGCGCTTCTGGACGTTCATGCGAAGCTGCGAGCCGAGGGCGACGCCATCCAGAGCTGCACCAAGGCGCATCTGGCGTCGCGAGTAGCTGTCTGGGTATGCTTCATTTTTGACTTTGCTTTTCTTTGTTCTTCTCTGTGGGGGCGCGCCAGCGCACCCACTGGGTGTAGTCCCCGAGTTTCGGGCCGGCTGCTGAGCAGGCAGCTCGGAACTCCTTCTGGCGAGTTCCGATACTTATCTTCGTCTAAAAATTCTTATTGCAGGAGTACCACAACCTCCGCATCACTGCCTTCAACCACAATGTTGAGGAGCTGAGCAAGCGGACTGCCGACTTGTCAGAGAGTCGGAGTGAGTCTTCCTTCTTCTTCGCGGGGGCGCGCTGGCGCACTCGCGGGCTGTAGTCCCCGAGATTCGGGCCGACTGCTGAGCAGTCGGGCCGGATCTTCTCAGCGACTTTCTTTGTTGACGACTTAACGTCTTTCTTTTTTATTCATCAGAGGCCAACACCACTCTTCAGCAGCAGCTGGGCAAGGCCAACACTGCCTTGCGCGCCAAGGGGGAGGAGTGCGGCAAGCTTGCCACGGAGCGTGATCTGCTGGCCGCGTAGCTGGCGGAGCAAAAGGAGCTGCTCAAGAAGGCGCAGGAGGAGGCAGAGAAGAAAGAAGCTGCGCTCCTGGCCGAGTTCGAGAGCGAGCGCTCCTCCTGGACCGACAAGGAGGCGCAACTAACTTCCGGCTTCCATGAGATTGAGGACATCGTCGACGGTGAGTTTCTTTACTTTCTTTGAGCCGCCGACTGTGGGTCGGGCGACTCCTGATTCCGACTTGCTTCTTTTTTGTCTTGGCAGACTTCTTTCCTGGCCACTCGCAGGCGGCCACTCAGGCCATTGAGGCAGATCGCGAGGCGCGGAGGGCAGATGGTGCGGAGATTGCCGCCAACGCCCCCCGAACCCTTGACGAGCAGCTTCTGAGCATCAAGGCTCATCTGCGGCCGGCCCATCGGATGATGCGCCGGCTTCAGCGTGCCGACGCCCAGGCCATTGCCGCCCTGTGGCCAGACATGCCTGTTCTGCACACTGCCAGTCGGACTGCCGACTGGCTGGAGGTCGCAGCTGGTTGTCTTGAGGCTTGGAAGGGTTCCTCGGCCCGGGCTGGAGCGCGCTGGGCCTTGGAATTCGTCATGGCGTAGTATCCAGGGCTGGACCTGGACCGTCTGGCCGCGTTCCTATCAGAGGCCCAGGCGGAGCTGGTAGCTGTGGAAGACGCCCTCGTTGCTCGTGCTGCGGCGATTGCCGACTATGCCGACACCAGCATCTTCGTCCCCGATCGCGCTGAAGACGGCAGAGAGGCGCCGCTGGAGTGGTTCAGGATGAACCCAGATTACGACGAGGACTCAGCGGAGGTGATTGCTTCCAGCACCGAGGAGGAAGGCGAGGCGGAGGACGAAGGTGAGACGGAGGCGCCAGAAGACGGAACGGGCGACCAGCCTCAGCTCGACCGCGCATCTAGCAACGAGCCGCGTCTGGAGAAGGCGGCTGCTGCCGGAGATGATCAAGCCGAGACAGCCCAGCCGGCCGCCTCGGCGCCTGACACCGCCATCTCCTCCGACCCTCCGAACCCAGATGCCGCCTCCTAGGCTGCCATCTTTGCCTTCATTTTATCTGCCTTAGCAGTCTTTTAAGAACTTGGTTAATTCGAACAATTCCACCGGCGGGGTGTATTTTGAACTTCTACTTGAAGATTCGGCCAAGGGCCTATGTTATGTAAATATTTATTCGAGTTCTATCTTTCCTTACTCATTGCTCTTTTGGCTTTTTCCTTTGCTGCCTTCCCTTAGTCGCCGCCTTGCCAGTCGGACAACCGCTCTGCGGACTGCCACTAGATCAAACACTTGGCTACTTTGGGAAGGCAAGTACTTGGCCATTTTAGAGTCTTTTTAACAAGTCGAATAGAAAGCGGTAAGCCGACTACTTACGAGTCGGCTTCACTTAAGAGAGGCTAGAAGAAAGCGGCAAGCCGACTACTCATGAGTCGGCTTTTGCTTGAGAGAGGCTGGAAGCCATCTTAGGCTATGTTTGTGCTTTGGGTCCTTAGCCATTTTTCGTGTGGGCGCCCGTTCTTCCTTACTCCTGCCTACCAAACAGTCGCTCTACAAGCTGCGACTTCTGACAGGAGACGGCTTAGGCGCCACACACTACTTGTCTGACTGCGGGAAGCATTCCATAGCGCGAGGCGGCGAGTCTCCGGGCCGACTAGTCGAGCCCGGTGCCAAGCGGCATAACAAAGAGTAATATACTCGAAGGCATAATTCTTATCATACAGATAACAAAAAAGGGCAGTCTCCAAGCTTGTCTCGGGGGGCCCGAAGTCTTGGTACTTTAATACAAAGGGTAGCGTGATACATACTGCATTAACTGTAAAATCTTCGGTGAAGATTTGCATTCCATGGGCACTCCGTCTCTTTGCCGGAGTCATCCCTCTTGCGTGCTCGGGGCTTCTGAGCATCGATCAGGTAGTAGGAGTCATTTCCCAGCACCTTGCTGATAATGAAGGGGCCTTCCCAAGGCGCCGATAGCTTGTGCTGGACGGCTGTTTGCTAGATCAGCAGGAGCACAAGGCCGCCCTCTTGGAAAGATCTCGGCCTGACCTTCCTGTGTAGTATCGGCGCAGGCTCTGCTGGTAGATGCTGGACCGGCTGAGTGCCAACAGCCGTCCCTCTTCCAGCAGATTGACACCGTCTTGATGTGCTTCTTCTGCTTCTTCCTCGGTGTACATGGTGACTCGCGGAGAGTCGAACTCTATGTCTGTTGGGATGACGGCTTCAGCACCATAGACGAGGAAGAAGGGTGTGAAGCCTTTTGACTTGTTTGGAGTCGTGCGCAGACTCCAGAGGATGGCTGGCAACTCGTCAAGCCAACAGCCGGTCAAACGCTCCAGTGGTTCGACCAGTCAATGCTTGATGCCAGACAGGATGAGGCTGTTTGCTCGCTCTACCTGGCCGTTTGACTGCGGATGGGCAACGGATGCTAAGTCCAGTCGGATGCCCTGAGTCGCGCAGAAACGGGCCAAGGCACCTTTGGCAAAATTTGTGCCATTGTCGGTGATGATGCTGTGCGGTATGCCGTACCAAGTCGTGATGTCGGGGATGAAAGTCACTGCAGTCAGACCATTCAACTTCTTGATGGGCTTCACTTCTATCCACTTGGTGAATTTTTCCACCGCGACAAGTAAGTGAGTCAGGCCGCCTCGTGCTGTTTTGAATGGTCCCACCATGTCCAGGCCCCAAACCGCAAAGGGCCAGGCAATGGGGATAGTCTTGAGTGCGGAAGCCGGCTGATGTGGCTTGGAGCGGAACATCTGGCACCCTTTGCACTTTTGGACTAATTCTTTGGCCTCTTCTAGGGCAGTTGGCCAGAAGAAACCGTGTCGGAAGGCTTTGGCGATGAGTGCTCTTGAAGCCGCATGGTGGCCGCACTCGCCTTCATGGATGTCTCTGAGAATTGCTTGGCCTTGCTCTGGCTCGACGCAATGGTGGTAGACGCCAGTGATGCTGCACCTGACCAACTCTCTGTTGACTATGGTGTAGGCTGCCGCGCGGCGTTGTACTTGCCGAGCCAAGGTTTCATCAATTGGCACTTCTTTGCTCACCAGGAACTTGAGGATGGGCTGTGCCCATGAGGGTGCTGCTATTTCTTTGACTACCAGTACTGCGACTTGGACGAGGGCGGCTGGGCTGGGAGGCAGCGGGTTGGAGTCCGCAGCCGCTTGCTGGATTGATGAAGTCCCGGGGTCGACTGGAGCAGTCCCCGGGCCGAGTTCTGGAGTCATCGGATTGGTCGCCACAATCCCCGGGCCGGGTTCTGAAGTCCCCGAGCCGGCTTCGACTGGAGCGCTCTTGGAGTCGGATCCGACTTCTTCGGGTGGAGCCGGCACAAAGATGGAGTCTGATTCTGGTGAAGGCTTGACAGACGGCTTGAGGAGGCGCCGAAGGGCGACGCTGGATGGTATTGCTTGGCGGGTGGAGCCGATTCGTGCCAAGGCGTCTGCTTGGTCGTTGTCATTCCTTGGCACGTGGAGGAACTCGCACCCCTCGAAGTATCCGCTGAGTTGCTGCACAAGGAAGTGGTAGCTCGCCATGTTTGCATCCTTGGCGTCCCAATCGCCAGATGACTGCTGGACCACCAAGTCAGAGTCGACATAACACAGGATCCGGCGAATGCCGAGCTCTTTGGCAAGCCGGAGCCCGTGAATGAGCGCCTCGTACTCAGCAACATTGTTGGAGGCGGCAAAATGGATCTGCAACGCATATCTAAGCTTGTCGCCTTTGGGGGAAGTGAGGACGACGCCGGCTCCCAAGCCGGTGCGCATCTTGGAGCCATCGAAATGCATCCGCCAATGGGTGGAGTCGGGCGCTGGTGGCAGGTACTGGGTCTCGGCCCAGTCGACGAGGAAGTCGGCCAGTGCTTGTGACTTGATGGCGGTGCGGGGCTGGTAGTAGATTGTGTAGGGAGCCAGATTGATGGCCCATTTGGCAACTCGGCTAGAAGCATCTCGGCTTCCAGTGATCTCGGCAAGTGGAGCTGTGCAGACCACAGTGATTGGATGCTCCTGGAAGTAAGGCTTCAATTTCTTGGCGACAAAGTGCACGCCGTAGCACATCTTCTGGTAGTGGGGATAGTTCTGCTTGGAGGCTGACAATACCTCGCTCAGGTAATATACCGGTCTCTGGATAGGTAGCGCCTTGCCTTCCTCCTTGCGCTCAACTACCATAACTGTGCTGACTACCCGACTGGTGGCGGCAATGTATAGGAGCATGGGCTCTTTGGGAGTCGGGGCCGCCAGCACAGGGGGCGTAGTCAACATTTTCTTCAGTTGGAGAAAAGCTTCGTCCGCCTTGGGAGTCCACTCAAAAAAGGTCGTCTTCTTCATGAGCTGATATAAGGGGAGAGCCTTCTCGCCCAGCCGACTGATGAATCGGCTGATGGAAGCCAAACAGCCGGTGAACTTTTGCACATCTAGCAGTCGTCTGGGTGCTTCCATCCTCTCGACGGCCTTGATCTTCACAGGGTTGCACTCTATGCCGTGTTCGGAGACCAGGAAGCCAAGGAGTTGACCGGATGGTACTCCGAAGACGCACTTCTCGGGGTTGAGCTTGATCTGGAATCGGCGCAGATTCTCAAAGGTTTCCTTGAGGTCTTCCAACAGTGTTCCACGCTTTTCCATCTTCACCACCACATCATCCACGTAGGCGTGGGCATTTCTACCGAGTTGCTTGAGGAGGCACTTCTGCATGCAACGCTGAAAGGTGGCGCCGGCATTCCTCAAGCCGAACGTCATGGTCAGGTAGCAGAAGGCACCAAACGGCATGATGAAGGCGGTCTTCAGTCTGTCAGCCGGGTTCAGCTTGATCTGGTGATATCCAGAATATGCTTCTAAGAAACTCAACAGCTCGCATCCGGCTGTGGAGTCTATCACCTGATCAATTCTCGGCAGAGCGAATGGATCCTTGGGGCAGGCTTTGTTGAGACTTGTGTAGTCGATACACATCTGCCACTGCTTGTTCTTCTTCAGCACCAGGACTGGGTTTGCTAGCCATTCTGGGAAAAAGACTTCCATAATGAAGCCGGCTGCCAGGAGCCGGGCTATCTCTTCTCCAACAACTCTTCTCTTCTCTTCTGACAGGCGGCGCAAGGGCTGCCTGACGGGCTTCACAGCAGACCGGACATGTAACTTGTGCTTGGCGAATTCCGTCGGTACACCTGGCATGTCTTTAGGGGACCATGCGAAGATGTCTCGATTCTCACGGAGGAAATCGACGAGCTCGCCTTCCTATTTGCTGTCAAGGTTTGTACCTATGACAGCGTACCTCTCTGGGTGCTCCGGGTCCAAGGGTATCTTCTTCGTTTCTCTGGCCGGCTTGAATGATCCTTCTGCTTCTGACTCCTTGGGTTCGGGCGACATCTCGGGCTGCTTGCCGACCATCGCCACAACGCGATCAAGAAGCCGCTTCTCAGCCGCGATCACCAAGGACTCGGCCAGCCGACTGCTTTCGGCCGCGCAAGCGGACGACTTTCTGTAGTCGCCGGCCATGGTTAGAATTCCCTTGGAACTCGGCATCTTCATCTTGAGGTAGGCGTAGTGGGGGACCGCCATGAACTTGGCCAAAGCGGGTCGGCCAAGCAACGCATGGTACGGGCTTTCGAGGTCCACCACTTCAAACCAAACCGGCTCTCGGCGGAAATGATCTTTGTCTCCAAAGAGGACGTCTATCAGGATCTTGCCGATTGGCGAGCAGGAAAGGCCAGGAACAATGCCGTGGAACACAGTCCGGCTGCTCTGAAGCTGTCTTTGCTTGATTCCTAACTTCTCCATGGTATCCTTGTACAGGATGTTGATACTGCTGCCTCCGTCTATCAGCACTCGCGAGAAACGAGCGACCCGCCTATCTGTGGCGAGGGTGGCGCCTAAGACCAGGGCGTAGGAGCCCGGATTCGGTATCACCTCTGGGTGATCAGCTCTGCTCCAACTGATAGGCCTTTCGGACCAGTGCATGAACTCTGGAGTGCTTGACGCGACTGCGTTCACCTCTTGCTGCTGCAGCCGCCTGCTGCGTCGATCGTCAGCCACACTGGTGAACACCACATAGGCACCATGCTCATCTAGGAACTCGTCTTGTATCGTACCGACTGGCCTGACAGCCGGCTGCTGGGGCAGCGGTGGAGGCGGCAGCCCAGCAGGCGGGGGAGGGAGTAGGCCGTCTCCCTTGGCGATTCTGGTGAGCCAGTGGCATTTCCGGGTGGTGTGATTTGATGGCTTCGCGCCGCTGTGGAACTTGTAGGGGCCATCTAGAGTCTGCTCGTAGGAGAAGGCCGGCAACCAGTTGGACTTGCCACCTTTCTGTCGCTTCGCCGGAGGCTGCTCCTCCGGCTGTTGGTCTTCGACTGTCGCAACTTGCCGGCTGCTGGAAGCCGGCTGCGGGGCTTTGCGGTTGTGGTCGTTCTGCTCCTGCCGCAGTCTGGTGTCCCCAGCTAGAGTTCTTGGAGCCTGAGGGGCTACTTTGCCTGTCGCACTAACTTGAATCTCCGCCTTCATGGAGGAGTCGGTCGTGGCATACTTGTCTGCTATGACTAGCAGCTCGTCGAGGGTCTCTGGCTCGTCGCAGAGGAGCTTGTGCTTGAGGAGGGTGCCTTCTCTGCACCCGGCAGTAAAGTACTCGATAGCCTGCACCTCGTGCATGCCCTCGCAAGAGTTCCGAAGCTCGGCCCAGCGCGTGAGGTAGTCGCGAGTGGACTCGTCGGGGCCTTGCACGCACAAGGAGAGCTGGCGAGGTTTGGGAGGTCGCTTGTATGTGCTCATGAAGTTGCGGACGAAGGCATCGGTGAAGTCGACCCAGCTGTTGATGCTGCGGGGCTTCAGGCTGTTCAACCATGTCCGGGCCGTGCCCTGGAGCATGAGTGGAACATACTTCATGGCAACACACTTGTTGCCGTTCGCTATGTTGACGGTCGTAGAGTAGTTAACTAGCCAATCTTCCGGCTTCACGGAGCCGGTGTACTTGGGTGTATCTCGGGGGAGCGTGAACCCTTTGGGGAATTGCTCATCTCAGATTCGGGGTCCAAAACAGGGAGGACCCAACTCGTCTTCTTCTTCAAGCGCCAGGGATTGGTGGAGTTGGTCGATCCGGTGGCGGGCGTCATTCTCTCCGACTCCCTCTCGGCGGCCAAGGCGAGGAGGGGGAGGCAGATAGTCGTCCCGCCGTTCCACTGCTTTGGGGCGGCCGTCTTGGTCGCGCTCGATGGTGATGCGAGTCCGACTGTGGCTGACAGTCGGCTCCTGGTCTTTCTTTCCACGGACACCACCAGTCGGTGTCCGAGACGTTGCGCCTTGATCTCGGCGGGGTGGCAGGTCGTCGTTTTGTCGTTGCGGCGCTTCCGTACGGCAGCCGGCTTCGTTCTGTGCGGCAGCTGCGTCGAGGAGCTGCTGAACTCGCTCCGTCATCAGGCGGCGCTCTTTGCCTTCGAAGTTGTCGAGCTCGTCTGCCGCCGCCTGGGCGGCGCGGATGTTCTCCGCAGGCGTGGCGTACACAGGGCGATCGGCCCCAAACAGTTTGGCGATTGCCACACCGCGTTGCCGGACCGCGCCTAGGCGGCTGGGCCCAGACGGAGCCGGCGAGCCGCCCACGGCGCGATCCATCTCACGCTGGTAGGCTTCTGACAAGCGTCTCATGCTTGCCAGCTTCTTCGCGCCCTCGACGAGCTGAAGGCGGCGCGCCTCCAGCGTCTCGGTGTCAGCGTCTCCCGAAATCGGCGCGGTCAGGTCTTGCAGGGCCGCGTCGAGTGGATCATGAGCTCCTTCGCCGGAACACTCGCCGTGATCGAGGACGAGGACCTCCGTGACAGTGCTTCCGCCGCTCTCCGCGCAAGGGAGCGGCTCGTCGTAGACCACCACGTTGGTGGGGAATGCGTCGAGCGACGCGGTGTCGGAGTCGACCAGCATCGGGTAGGTGGAGCCTATGGACCCCAGGTCTATGGCAGGCTCGCCTGCAATGTGGAGTTGGTCGAGGAGGCCCGCGAGGAGGCGCTCGGCGCCGCCCGTGCCTGCGTCGGATGCAGGCTCGTCGGAGAGGCGAACCTCGCTGATAAGTTCGGCGAGGTGCTGGCTGCGCAGGAGATCTCAGCGCCGTGCAGCGCATCAGCGCAGACTCCATCTGGCGTGCCGGGCTGGCTGTGCTCGCCAGGGAGGAAAAGGGTTCCCGTCCAGAGCAGGTCTCCGGATGACGGTGCACCTCGCCCCACGGTGGGCGCCAAATGTCGGGGTTTGGGTACGACATATGCCAACGGATGGCTTATCATGGTGGGAGCGAGTAGAACGTCGCCAGTGCCCGGAAGCGGGATGAGGCGAAGACATGCACACCGGCAGATCTTACCCAACTTCAGGGCTCTTCGAGGAGATAACACCCCTACTGCTGCTCTACGGGGTCTTCGCATGATCACTATGGCAAAGTGAATACAAGGTTGCTCCAAGAGCTGTTTTCTGTAGGTAGGAGAGGGCAAGGCTACCTCCTTCCTTCCTATATGATCGGGTCTAATCCTAGAGAAGCTATCCCCCTTGCATGGGTGCCCCGGGGGACTTATATAGGCCTGCCCCCTAGGGATACAATGGTAATCCGGCTGGGTGCGGGTCCCAGCCGTCTGTCTCTCAGGCCGCCGTCTTCTCCACCGACTACTTTGGCCCGCCGACTGGTGGGCCTCGCTGATAGGCCTGGTACTGTAGTGGTGCTTCTGATGACACTGGCTTGGTCATGGGGTCATGGCAACAGTGCCGCCGTCTGGCGGACAATCACTGTCGCTATTCCCCATCTTGTCTGGTTAATGGCATGCGGGGCCCGTGGGAGGGGCCGGCCGACTCCAAGGGGCCGACTCCCACGGGCCTGTCTTCGGGGGGCTCTCGCCATCTTCTGTTCTCCCACTGACAGGCGGTCCCGCTGTCTCTGGGCCGTACAGGTAGGCCGTCATGGGCACAGTGCGCCGCCCACTGAGGCTGAGGTCAGGGCAGGCATGGCAACGTGCCGCGCCGCGATGGAGATCTCCAGCGATACGGGGCACTGTAGCCATGCCAGCCCCTCGTAAGCGGGGTAGAGACGGCCATTCTGCGACCGTACTCTGCCCGGTCCATCGTGGCGAAGGAAGGAGGTGGTTGGATTCGCGGGCCGACTCCCACAGCCGGCTTCTCTGGAAGTCGTCAGCTAAGAGTCGGCTTATCTGGAAGCCGACACCTGAGAGTCGGCTTATCTCGAAGCCGTCCCTGGGACTCGGCCGTGAGGGACAGTTGATGCCGACTCCCAGGAGGCGGCTCTTCATCGTGGGGTCTTGAGGGGCGCAGTCTGCCCTGATGTTTTGAAAGGCTCTGGGCTCGGGTTATCCTACCCGTGGCCCATTACTCCGACAATCGCAAATTGCTACGTACTCCGCAATGTCTTTCTTCATTCCGGTCCACCAGAATGTATCCTTCAAATCCAAATACATCTTGGTATTTACTGGGTGAATCGAATACGATGAATCATGTGCTTCTTGCAGAATCAACTTCCTGATCTCCGGGTCATTGGGCACATATACACGGTCTTCAAACCATAGGTATCGTGTTCATCCTCACGAAATCCCTTAGCCTTTCCCTTGCTCATCTTCTCCTTAATAGAAGCAACTTCCTTATCTGTCCTTTGAGCTTCTCTGATTTTATCTATCAAGGTAGACTGAATTTCCAACGCTGCTACATAGCCTCTCGGAACTATTTCCAAACATAGCTCCCGGAATTCCTCGGCTAATTCTTTTGGTAAACCTCCGGTCATTAGGGTGTTGACATGGCTCTTACGGCTCAACGCGTCTGCTACAACGTTAGCCTTCCCAGGGTGATAATGCAATCTCATATCGTAATCTTTAATAAGCTCCAACCATCTCCTCTGCCTGAGAATCAATTCCTTTTGCGTGAAGATGTACTTCAAACTCTTGTGATCTGTGTACACCTCAGAGTGATTTCCAGCGAGAAAATGTGTCCACGTTTTCAGGGCATGCACTATGGCTGCTAACTCCAAATCATGTGTGGCATAATTCAATTCGTGAGGTTTCAGTTGTCGTGAAGTGTACGAAACAACTCTTCCCTCCTGCATGAGCACTGCTCCAAGTCCTTGACGTGAAGCGTCGCAATACACCTCATAATCCTTGGTCTGATCTGGCAGAATTAACACTGGTGAGGTAACCAAACGTTGCTTCAACTCCTGGAAACTAGCCTCGCACTCCTCAGTCCATATGAACTTGGTATCCTTCTTCAACAATTCCGTCATAGGCTTCGCAATCCTCGAGAAATTCTTAATGAATCTCCGGTAGTATCCTGCGAGTCCAAGGAAACTCCGAATCTCTCCAACTGTTGTTGGTGCTTCCCAGTTTGTCACAGTGGCAACTTTAGTGGGGTCTACTGCTATACCTTCTCCGGATATAACATGTCTGAGAAATCCAACTTCCTTCAACCAAAACTCACACTTGCTGAACTTGGCATACAACTGATGTTCTCTGAGCTTCTCGAGTACCAAATGCAAGTGCTCCTTATGTTCTTCTTCATTCTTTGAGTAGACCAAAATATCGTCAATGAATACCACGACGAACTTATCCAAAAACTCCATAAACACCTTGTTCATCATGTTCATAAAATAGGCCGGGGCGTTAGTCAGACCAAATGACATAACGGTATACTCATACAGCCCGTACCTGGTGGTAAAAGCCGTCTTAGGTATATCCTGCTCTCGAATCTTCAACTGATGATATCCTGATCGCAAATCAATCTTGGAAAACACCTTTGCTCCTTGCAAGCGGTCGAACAGATCATTGATCATCGGCAACGGGTATTTATTCTTAATGGTCACTTCATTCAATCCTCGATAATCAACAACCATTCTTAATGATCCATCCCTCTTCTCCACTAGAAGTACTGGCGATCCCCAAGGTGAAGAACTTGGGCGGATAAAACCTTTGTCCAGCAATTCCTTAATCTGTTTCTTAATTTCCTCCAAATCTTGGGCTGGCATCCTGTACGGTCTCTGAGATATTGGCCCAGTGCCTGGCAGTAGTTCAATCAAAAACTCAATGTCTCTGTCCGGTGGCATGCCTGGCAACTCTTCCGGAAACACATCCGGGTAATCCCTTACCACTGGTACTTCCTCCTGCACAACTCCTGATAAGGAATTTACATGTGCCCTCCTCGGCTCATGCCGTGATACATACTTGATTCTCCTTCCTTCTAGGGTGGTAAGCAAAATCGACTTACTGGTGCAATCTATGTTCCCTCCATACTTCGATAACCAATCCATGCCTAATATCACATCCAATCATTGCGATTCTAGAACTATTAGGTCCGAGGGAAAAACATAGTGTCCAATCCTTAATGGTAATCTATCACACCATATACTAGCCATGTATTCTGCTCCGGGTGAGGTTACTAGCATGGGTGACCTAAGGGCTTGGGTTGGTAATTTATACTTATCCACAAATCCCCTTGATATGTATGAATGCGATGCACCAGTATCAAAAAGAACAACTGCAGTAAATGTCTTAATCAAAAACTTACCTATTACTGCGTCTGGCTGAGCTTCAACCTCCTCCACGGTAACGTGGTTCACCTGTCCCTTGTTGAAAGGGTCCAGCTTCTTTCCTGAGCTTCCATTGCCGTTACCATTTTGGGCTTCTGGACATTCATTTCCATAATGCCCAGTCTTACGGCACTTAAAACAAGTGATATGGCTCGGGTCTACCTTGGATGGTGTTGACGGGTTGGTGCAGTTTTGTCCATTGTTTCCTCCATTCCTGTTTCCATTCTTTGTGCCATTATGATTGTGCGAGCTACCTCCTCCATGAGTATGATGAAATTGCCCTCCCGGTTTAGGGGTAAGACGGGGCTTCTGTTGGGCTCCAGAGTTGTACTTCCCCTGTCCATACTTCCGCTTGCGGTTTTCAATCTGCTGCTGCTTCCCTTCAATCATAAGAGCACGATCTACCAACTCCTGGTAGTTGTTGAAATTTGCTACCATCAATTGCATGCTCAGCTCATCATTCAGCCCTTCCAGAAACTTCTCCTGCTTAGCTGCATTCGTAGCAACGTCATTTGGGGCATAACATGCTAGTTTACTAAAGTCATCCACATACTGGCCAACTGTCCGTCCTCCTTGGCGCAAGTTGCGAAACTCACGCTTCTTCATGGCCATAGCTCCTGCTGAAACATGGGCAGTACGGAATGCCTGCTGAAACTGATCCCATGTGACAGTGTCTACAGGATAAGTGGCTGTAAAATTCTCCCACCATGCTGCTGCTGGTCCATCAAGCTGATGTGCGGCAAATCGCACCTTCTCCACATCTGTGCAACCTGCAGTGGTCAACTCCCTCCCTGTCTTGCGGAGCCAATCATCTTCTACTATCGGCTCGGTGCTACTAGAGAACACCGGCGGATTCAGCCAAAGAAAACGGGTCAAATGATCAACAGATGGTGGCGGTGGTGGATTGTTGTTGTTGTTGTTCCCCTGATTCTGATTCTGGACTAATATCTGCATCAATGCATTCTGCTGTTGGATCAACTAGGTGAGCTCCACTGGAAATCCATTGTCACATCTCGGAGGCATCTGAGGGTTTAGAAAAGATGAGAATTAAGAACAGAATGAGGTCTAAAGAGAAAACACTACCCAAATGCTCATGAGGCAAATGCACACAAAATCACTTCATTCAATCAAACAAGGGCATACAATCGGTCTAGAACTATCGCAAAAGTGTGTGGACTATACTAGATACATGGTGGAACACTACTACTGTTATGGTAGTCGACTAGAAAAACTGCTCCGTTGAAGACTCCATGATATCTGCTCCAGCTTCATCAACATAATCATCATCACTATCATCTGGGTCCGAGTCAGTGTCGTCCATGATGATGTAGTTCTCTGGGCATGTGAAATCTTCATCTTCTCCTTCTGTCGCAGGAAATCCCATAAAGGACTTTCAGCTTCTTCTTCAAATCATCGCTCTTCTCAACTAGTGTTGCTATTTCCTCCTCGTATCCATCACGTGTAGACTTGAGTTCTTCCTCCTGTTCTGTGATTTTGATCATGGCCTTCTTCAGATCCATCATCCCTGCGCACATTTGATTCTCCTGGCGTCGAATGTGCTGGTTCAACTCCTGGATGAAAGCTGCAATTGAGCGGTCCTTCCGGGTGCTGATCATCTCCCATTGCGCATCTCGGCGCCCACAAATCTGGTAGATAGTATCCTTAAGTTCCTTGTGATAGACTTCTCCAATACCTCCCATGGAAATGTGGGTTGCCATGCTCTTTCCTAGGTTCCAGGTTGGTGCATCAAAGGAAAACTCTATGGTCTCAGTGACGGGCATGAACGTCCTTCCTGGAATTTGAACTTGAATCATCCAGCGCTCCTCTTCAGGTAAAGTGGCGTTGTAGATTCCGGTGAAGCTTGGTACTCCGATCTTCAAGTACTTGGTGACTTCCTTCAGGTGTTGTCCAAAGGGTGTATCTTCATCCGGTTGCATGAACTTGTTCCTTGCATCCGCCATCCTAAAGAATAGAAAAGATGAGGAGTCAAAAAAATGAGAAGAGAGTAGCATTCTAGGGCTTTTGCTTAGTGGTCGTGTCCTACAGTCAGCGTGTGCTCTGATACCATCTTTGTAGCGACCAGACCTCAGACAGTCTGATCTCTGTGCATCAGTGTCACCCCTAGATCAGTAATGCTGACACGCACAATACTTGAAGGATTTATAACAGAGTAGCAATCACACACTTATTACATCAAGTGTCTCCAAAGAGAGCTTATTATAATAAATATGGCTTAAGGCCATCTAAATACGATAACAGCGGAAGGCTTGGAAGATAAGTGAGTCCATCAACTCCAACGACATCACTGAGTATAGAACCACGACCTAAAGGTACCTTACTCGTCCTCTGAAAAGTCTGCAACATGAAACGTTGCAGCCCGAAAATGGGTCAGCACATGGAATATGCTGGCAATGTAACACATAGAGAGTAATGAAAGAGTAAGCTATACTACATGCATATTTGGCTGGTGGAAAGCTCTATGGTTACAGTTTTGCGTAAAGCCAATTTTTCCCTACTACAAAGGAATAAATTTATTTAACTATCATGGTGGTTGTTAAACATTGAGAATGGTTGACAACATTCTCAATCCCAATTAAAAGTACTCATTAACGTCCCATCAATATTAATTAGAAGTAACATGATGAGATTCACATGATATCCAAGTACTAGATACTCAAGATGTCCATAACCGGGGACACGGCTAAACATGATTAGTTTGTTACACTCTGCAGAGGTTTGCGCACTTTTCCCCACATGACTCGATCTCCTCCGTTTGATTTCTCACACTACATGGTGTTAGAGAAACGGATGACCGAGACATAGTCTTTCAGAAGCGCTTGCACCTTATGTAACGGGTAGACCGTACCAACCTACAACCCCTACATCAGCTAGTCTACCACTATAAGAGTTCGCACGACTTAGTCAACTATGCTAGAGCCCATAGTAGCATGTGGCTGCACACGGAAGTTTTTAGCATGAATAATCTTATGATCCCTTTGAGCCTGGGTGGCGGTCCGAAGAAAAACAGGCAAATCCTATAAACCAGGTACCTCAATCCACCCAGATGTGTATTTAAGTTGCCACCTTAAGTAAACCATTAATTAACAATCTCACATCTGTCATGGATACACTCACCCAATCCACGTCTACTAGCATAGCATGGCATAATAAGCAAACGTATAAGTAACTCCCAAAGGTTTGAAAATAAAACAGGTAATAGGTACTACCTCAACTACTTCCCAAAACCCACAAATTAATTAGATCCTAATCATGTAATGTTTGAGGATTGATCTAATGCATAAAAACTGGGTATGAGAAAAGAATGATCAAAGTGTTACTTGCCTTGCTGATGATCCGCGAAACCTAGAGAATCGAAATAACAGGCGGCGCACTCCGGGTATTCTATCGTAGACAAACAAACAAGCATACAATAAGTACTCATCTAATGCACAGGTAAAACTCAAATAAGATATCTAACCAGAAAGTTCAACTTAGGAACTCCGATTTGCAAAAAGAAACAAATCGAACGAAGATACGAAAGTCAAACGGGGAAAGAAAACAACTTCGTTTTACTAATCTGGATCTAAGTCAATTTTTACAGTAGCAAAAACTTGTTCAAGTTGGTTATTCGGAAAGAGGGTTTCGAGACGAAACTCCAGGCGCTTGAATCACCTGATTCCGATAAACGAGCGAAAAGTTATACTAGAACGAAAATCGGATCACAAATCGCGATCAAAAAAATCGTGGATTAAATCCGAGAAAAAGAAAAACGACGAACAGGTTAACGAACGAACATTCGTTATCCAGGTCTAAACGATGAACGCGTTCGTTAAGATGAATGAACGAGCGAACACTCGCTAATTAAACTAAACCGAAAATAAAACCGATCTAATAAAAAAACCGAAACTAAAAAAAAACCGAAAATAAAACCAACGGAAAACCGATCGGTATTCTAAAAAAACGGCACGGAAAACAAGGCGGCGGCGAACCTCGGGCGGCGACGGCTGGCGGCGGCGGCGGCGGCAGCGGCTGGCTCGGGTGGCGGGGCTGGCGACTAGGGTTTCAGGGCGGGGTGTGCTGGTGGCGGGCGCTGGTGGGCTGGGGGCGCTCGGGCGGCGGCCATTTAAAGGCGCCCCCCGGGCGGAGTCCCGCTCGGGCACGGCCCGTATGGCGGTTCGCGTTTTTTTAAATAATTACGCTTAGAAAAGAAATAAAAATAAATACTAAACGGACTCCAAAAATCCCAAAATAAATTTTCCCTGACTTCTAAAATCAAGCCTGACAAAGTGAACATTTATTTGGGGCCTAAATGCAATTTTGAAAAACGCATATTTTCCTAAATTCAAATAAAATAACGAAAAACTCCGAAATAAAATCTTATTTGATTTTATTATTAAATCCTCAATATTTCTTTATTTTGGGAAAGTCATTTTATTCCCTCTAACATATTTTTGTAATAGAAATAATTGATGATAAAATAAATAAAATCAAATGATCCTATTCCCAAAATTTGAGTAAACTCAAATATGAAAATAACGAAATCCCCAACTCTCTCTGTGGGTCCTTGAGTTGCGTAGACTTTCTAGGATCAAAACCAAAAGCCAATAAAATATGATATGCATTGATGATCTAATGTATAACATTCCAAATTAAAAATTTGGGATGTTACACGTGAAGAGCAACAAGAAAGGCGCAATCAAGCGCACATTCCTCGCCCTCCTCCAAGATAAGAGAGACACCAAGTGGAACAAGTGCTTGAAGACCCTCCTCCATGCCAAGAGCGACATCACGAGGAACGAGCATTTGAGGACTTTCCAAGGCAAGAGCGATATCAAAACCGCTATCAGGATGAAGAACTCCGCTACAGCAAGCTCAAGTTCACCATGCCAAAGTTCTCCGGAAGCAACGATCCCGAAGAATACCTCTCTTGGGCATTGAAGGTGGACACGATTTTTCGCCTCCACAACTACGATGAAGAAAAGAAGATCGCCATGGCCTCCCTCGAGTTCCAAGGCTATGTCCTAAGTTGGTGGGAACAAGTGATCGAGCGACGACATACAAGAGGCGAACCACCCAATCACAACTTGGGAGAAATCATGAGAGCCCGCTTTGTGCCTAGTCACTACACTCGAGATCTTTTCAAGAAGTTGCAACTCCTCAAGCAAGGCACAAAGAGGTGGAAGAATACTACCAAGAAATGGAGATTGCCATGATACGAGCCACTGTCAAGGAAGATGACGAGCAAACAATGGCACGCTTCTTGAACGGCCTCAACCACCCAATCAAGCGGATCACCGACTTCCAACCATACTCCAAACTTGTTGAGCTAGTTCATCAAGCGACCAAGGCCGAGCGACAAGTGCAAGATGACTTCAAATACGCCAAGTACTCGTCCAAGACCTACGGTTCCTACTCTCAAGCTCCCGCGACTTCGGCACCTCCTACATCAACTCAAGCATCACCAAGTACCGGCGACAAGTCAAGTTCCAAGCAAGTGGCACCTTCCTCGACTCGTCCTTCGGCAAGCACCTACAAATCCAAGACTCCTTCATCTTCGGCGCCTCCCGATGATCCCGTCAAGACAAGTTTATTCAAGTGCTTCACATGTGGTGGCCGAGGACACAAGTCCTTCCAATGCACCAACAAGCGAACAATGATCTTCAACGATGACGACACATACGACTCGATGAGTGAAGAAGAAATGGAAGCCATTGAGCACGTGGCCATGCACCGGTGCATGAACAAAGATGAAGATGATCAAGTCTTTTGTGACAATGATTCAAGTCCCTCTCTCGTGGTCTCCAAGGTCTTGACGCTCCAACACCACCAAGACGAAGACCAACGGTGCCACATCTTCCACACCAAGGCCGACATCAATGGGCGCTCCGTCAAGGTCATCATTGACGGAGGTAGTTGTCACAACTTGGCAAGTGAAGAGCTATGTTCCAAGCTGCAATTGGTCAAGAAGAATCACCCCCGTCCCTACAAGGTGCAATGGCTAAGCGACTCCGGCACTATTCAAGTGGAGCACATGGTGCAAGTGTCTTTCAAGATCGGCGCATACGAGGACACCCTAGAGTGTGATGTGGTTCCTATGTCCGTGTGCCACCTTCTTTTGGGAAGACCTTGGCAATTTGACCGTGGTGTCATCCACAATGAACGAACCAACCACTATAGCTTCAAGATGAAAGTCAAGGAGTATGTGCTTCGACCATTGTCACCAAGCCAAGTGATCGCCGACAAGCAAGCTTCCACCCATCATGGAGAAACTAGTGAGAGAGTGCACCACCAAAAAGAAAGTGAGAGCCACAAGCAAAAATTGAGCGCATCTTCGCCAAGAGAGAAAAACTTAGTCCTCCTAGCCACAAAAAGAGAGATGAGAGAAGTGTGTGAGAACCCATTGAGTGTCGTCCACTTTTTCCTCCTATGCAAAGATTAGGTTACCAAAACTAACAATCCTAATCCTATTCCTCTAGTGTTTTCCAACTTGTTGCAGGAATTTGAGGATGTGTTTCCCAATGAGCTACCTCCCGGTCTCCCTCCTCTACGTGGCATTGAACATCAGATTGACCTCATCCACGACGCACCTCTTCCAAACAAGGCTCCCTACCACGTCAACCCCGACGAAACAAAGGAGATCCAACGGCAAGTACAACAACTAATCGACAACGGTCATGTACGTGAAAGCTTAAGCCCTTGTGCCGTTCTCGTTATACTTGTGCCCAAGCAAGACAGTAGTTTTCACATGTGCTCGGAATGTAGACCTATCAATGCTATTACCGTTCATTATAGTCATCCCATTCCTCTCTTAGATGATATGCTTGATGAACTTAGCGGTGCCACCATTTTCTCAAAAATTGATCTTAGAAGTGGTTATTATCAAATCCACATACAAGAAGGTGATGAATGGAAAACCGCTTTCAAAACTAAGTTTGGCTTGTACGAGTGGTTGGTTATGCCTATGGGTTTATCGGAAGCTCCCGGTACTTTCATGCGTCTCATGCATTTTGTGCTTCGACCTTATATTGGAGTTTTCGTTGTGGTTTACTTTGATGATATTCTTGTGTTTAGCAAATCCATGAAAGAGCATCTAAGTCATGTTAGGGCTGTTTTACAAACTCTTCGCAAGGAACGTCTTTATGCCAACATGAAAAAGTGCACGTTTGGTGTTGACAAGCTTGTTTTCTTGGGATTCATTGTTTCTTCCAAGGGAGTGCATGTTGATGACTCTAAAATTGAAGCAATTAAAACTTGGCCCCAACCCATCAATTTGCAACAAGTGCGAAGTTTTCTTGGCCTTGCGGGTTTTTATCGTCGCTTTGTGAAAGATTTTAGCACTATTGCGGCTCCTTTGCATGCCTTGAGTAAGAAGAATGCTCCTTTTGTTTGGGTACCTTTGCAATCAACCGCTTTTGATGAGCTCAAATCTTTGCTTACAGATGCTCCGATTCTTGCTTTACCCAACTTTGAAAAAACTTTTCAGGTTCATTGCGATGCAAGTGGTACCAGAATTGGTGGAGTTTTGATGCAAGAAAAACAAGCTATTGCATATTTTAGCGAAAAACTTTCCAGTGCTCAACTTAACTATCCCATCTATGACAAAGAATTGTATGCCTTAGTGCATGTGTTACATGTGTGGTAGCATTACCTTAGACCGCATGAATTTGTCATACATACCGATCATGAAACACTTAAATACCTCAAAGGTCAAACCAAGTTGAATAAACGGCATGCTAAATGGAGTGAATTCATTGGATATTTTCCCTATGTGATAAAGTACATTAAGGGCAAAGAAAACATGGTGGCGGATGCCCTTTCCCGCAAATGCATGTTACTTACTCAACTTGAATTGAATGTAGTTGGATTTGATCATATCAAAGATTTGTATGAGGGTGATGTGACTTTTGCTACTCCTTATGCTAAGTGTGTGACGCATACTTCTTGGGAAAGATATTATATCAAAGATGGTTATCTTATGAGAGCTAACAAACTATGCATTCCCGAGTCTTCTCTTCGTTTGCTCCTTTTGCAAGAGGCTCATGGAGGCGGACTCATGGGACACTTTGGACGCGACAAGACTTTCGCCACGCTCTCCAAGAACTATTATTGGCCCAAGATGTTTCGTGATGTTGTCCGCTTCACCAACCGGTGCTCTACATTTTGCAAAGCTAAGTCACACTCTCAATCCCATGGTTTGTATACGCCTTTACCTATTCCGCATCAACCTTGGGAAGACATTAGCATGGATTTTGTGCTTGGATTACCTAGGACTCAAAATGGCAAGGACTCCATTTTTGTTGTTGTAGACTGTTTCTCTAAAATGGATCATTTTATCCCATGCAATAAGATCGACGACCCTTCATATGTTGCCAATCTCTTTTGTAGGGAAATCTTGAGGTTGCACGGTGTGCCAAAGACAATTGTGTCGGATCGAGACGTCAAGTTCTTAAGCTACTTTTGGAAGACGCTATGCGCCAAGCTCGGGATCAAGCTACTATTCTCCATAGCGTATCATCCTCAAACGGATGGCCAAAAGGAAGTCACCAACCGGACGCTTGCAACTCTCCTCCGTGTGTTGATCAGGAAGAACATCAAGGAGTGGGAGGAGTGCCTACCCATCGCCGAGTACGCCTACAATCGTGCAAGACACTCTACCACCGGCAAGTCCGCCTTCGGTCGTCTACGGTTTCAACCCTTTGTCACCATTGGACATCCTTCCTCTCCCGCTTCAAGAACGAGCAAACATGGACGCAAGTGCAAGAGCCACCTACCTCAAGAAGATGCATGAAGAAACACGTTCCACGATCGAGCGCCAAGTACAACAACTCGCTTCCAAGCTCACCTCAACAAGTCCCCTATGGTGTTCCAACCGGGTGATCAAGTATGGATACATCTCCGCAAAGACCGCTTCCCCAAGGAACAAAAATCCAAGCTACTCCCAAGAGCCGACGGACCATTCAAGGTGCTTGCACGCTACAACGACAACGCCTACAAGGTCGACATCCCACGTGACAAGTGAAACGTTAGCGACATCTTCAACTTCAAAGACTTGGCCAAGTACCATGGTGATGAAGAGCACGATCCGTGGACGGATCTCTCCCAAGGGAGGGGGGAGATGATACGGAGCCTCCCTTGACTACCCGCACCGACACTCCATCACCATTGCAAGTACCAAGTGGACCAATGACAAGAGTACGTGCACGCGCCATCGAGAACGAGGTTGACTCTCTCCTCTTCGAGTTTCGTTTGGATTCGCATGAGAATTGGGTTCTACCTCATAAAGATATGTTATGTATTCTAGGGTACCAAGAAGATGATCGTGAGAAGGAGAAGGTGAAGCTGCGAGCATCCATGGAGAAAGAGAATGAAGGAGAGGCCAAGGAGAAGGAAGGGAAGAAGCTCCTGGACACCCCGGGTGCCCGGACGGAAGGACCCCGGGTGCCCGGACTCGAAGACAAGGGGCGGGCCGAACCCCCCTGGACACCCCGGGTGCCCGGCCATCTCAGCCCCGGGTGCCCGGCCTCTGCCCGGGCAGCGCCACAGCCGGGCCCGGGTGCCCGGCCCCAAAGCCCCGAGTGCCCGACCAACGCGCCCAGCCGGCCCCGGGTGCCCGGCCAACCAGCCTCTAGTGCCCCGCCCTTCACTTGGCCCACGCCCGGCCGGCCCCGGGTGCCCGGCCAACCAGCCCTGGATACCTGGGCCACACCGCCTCGGCCGCCCTCTGCCATCCCGGGTGCTGTATATAAGGAGGAAGATGGGGGAATTTCGTGGCCCTTAGTGGAGGGGTCCGAAACTAACCCTATCTCTTGTTTCCCCACACATACGGAGTCTAAAAATAGCCTATACTTATGTATTTCGAAACTACATGGGCTTGGCCCAATAATAAGGTGACACATCACCTAGAATAGCCTCTGGACGAAATTTATGAAGTGGCATCTTGTATATTTCGTCCAAGGCTTCATGCACTCATTATGGTGGCTTCAAAGTCCTGAAATCATCACTTATAACTCCATTCTTGTTCCCCTTGCGCATGCCATTATCTCCATGCTTGTTCTTGCTCCAATCTTCATCCTTCTCCAAGCTAGGCCCTTCATTTGTAAGAAAAACAAATGTATCCAATTTAGGCAGCATCATATTCTCATGAACATTAGAATCATTACCAATAAACAGAAATACCTGATAATTTCATTGGCGTGTGCGAGCTCTAGTAATTGTTCCAATATATGTAGCAATAAGGGCTGTGGGTGTAACAATGGTATTGTTGTCCTCGTCATCCTCCCCTTCTTGAAATGAAGTCGTCCTCGACGGAAGCTCGTCTTCCTCACCCAAATAAGGCTTCAAATCTGCAATGTTAAAAGTGGGACTAACCCCAAAAATATGCAGGCAGCTCAAGTTTATATGCATTATCATTTATTTTCTCTAACATCTTAAAAGGACCATCAGCACGTGGCATTAGCTTTGATTTGCGCAAATTAGGAAACCTATCCTTATGCAAATGTAACCTAACAAGATCTCCAGGTGCAAAGACAACGTGTTTTCTACCCTTATCTGATGAGGACATGGCTACTGCAGTTACACCCATATCCCCTTCTGTTTCTCTTGGAACAATTGCTAGAGCTCGCATACGCCAATTAAATTATCAGGTACTTTCGTTTCTTGGTAATGTTTCTAGTCTTCATGAGAATATGATGCTGCCTAACTTAGATACATTCGTGTTACTTGCAATTGAAGGGCCTAGCACGGACAAGAAGGATGAACATTGGAGCATCGTCAAGCACGGAAGTGAAGGTGCGTGCCAAGAGAACAAGAATAGAGGTTCAAGTGGAGATTTCCAAACTTTGAAGCCACCATGATGACATACAAGAAGATGGACGAAATATACAAGATGGCCTTTCATAAATTTCGTCCATAGCTTATTATTGGTGTTGCACCACCTTATTTTGGGCCAAGCCCATGTAATCTATTTTTAGAGTCCATATTGTAGGGGAAATGACTTAGAAGGTGTTTTAGTCCCACCTTGCCTAGGGTGGACGAAATCCCCTCTCTTTTCCCTATAAATATAGCCCTTAAGGCATCGTTTAGACTTGGGCTTTATTTAGTCAAAAGTTAGCCATTGCTGCAACTTCGTGTACTTCGTTTGTGTCCAACGACTAGACTAAGACCGCTTATGAAACCCCACTTTTATCAATACTTCATCCATATTCACAATATTCAGATTGCTTGATCATATTCTTGCTTGTTCTTCGATTGCCTGCAGGAATAGACCTTTGTGGTCAGGTTGATCGTGCTCCGGCGTGGTTAATAACCTCTCAGAGTTGGTTTAGCGATTGCTAAGGCACAACGTCATTGCACGCTTGTAGTCAGATCGTCAAAGTCGTCTCCACCAAATTGATAGTTATCATCTCATCGAAAGATCGGGACACCTCCGCCTCTATCAAGTGGTATCAGTTTTCAGGTTGCTCGGTGAGATTTTCCAGTTTTTTAGTCTTAGATCACATTTGTCTTCATACCTAGAGTCCAAGAAAAAGCCACACAAAAAAAAAGTTAGATTAGCTCATCATATCCCAGACAGTCTGAGCCTTTTCGCCATTACCACTTAGTTTTTGTTTTGTTGAATTTTTGTTACATCGTGTGTTGTGTCGCTGGTTGTAGTGTTAGTCTTTTAGAGTTTCGAGTTCTATTCACGCTTTGTTCACGTCGCGTCCGCTCACACCATCATCCACTTCATTGTGATTTTTCTTTGCCACTAATTTTCTTCGCCACCGTTGTCGTTATCACCACCATTCATCCGCTGCTCACGTTCATTGCCGTCTTGGAGCATCATTCATCTCGTGGAGAGAAAAACTTGAGAAAAGTTGCAAGAAAAAGGAGATCTTTTGAGCCAGGTACCGATCTCGTCGGTGCCTTTGGAGAGAGAGACCAAGAGATAAACGCAGTCTAGATTTGTTTGATTCACAAGTAAAAAAAAACAGACCAGCCAAAAATAAAAGAGAGATAAGGGCTGATCAGTTTGAGTTTACAAGGAAAGAGCAATCACGTTTGCTTGGTAATACTTGGAAAGCGCTCTGTGCGGTAAGTCCCTGTTTTTGCGGAGATAAGGAAGAGTTTCCAAGTTCCACGGCGTTATTTTTTTCCTAAAAAAAGAGTAAGAAAAGTTGTGTTCGGATCTATTTCCGTTTGGACTTGTAGTTTGTTTGGAAAGAGAGAAAAAAGAGGAGAAGATAAAGGATTTCGCCCGACCTTTGGAAAGTGACCAGCGCAAAAAAAACTGTGGCCTTTTGGAAAGTTAGATTCGGCAAGAGTTTTTGCTTCAGACCAGTTTCCGTAGGAAGGCATCAAGTAAATTCGGAAAGAGATCTGCTGGAAATCACGTTTTGGAAGTGTTCTAGTGAGAGAATAAGAAAAGCCAATCACAAAATAGGAAAGATTTGATGTTTGTTTGGAAAGAAGTAAAAAAATCAAAGAAGGCAAGTGCTGATAGTTTCTATTGGTAGTAAATTTCGTTGAGCAGTTTTCTTTAGAAAACAAAGAGAGAGCAGATTCCTTACGGGAGAAGTGGAAAATCACAGCAAAGAAGAAAAAAGAAGGTGCCCATCGGTTGCCTTGTTTGGAGAGGCAGATCTAAATTTTTATGGTTGGTTTGCTGCCTGTTTTTGGTGTGCATGTGGATAGTTTCAAAGAAAAGGAAAAATAACACTGTTCGGACTTCATTGACGTGTTGACATTGTGTCCTGGTTTGGCACGATTGTCGTTGCAAAAAAAAGTGGCCACATCAATTCTTTATGTGAGAGCATCTGAGGATCTAGTTCCTTGGGCTATACATTGCAGTTTGGTGACTTGCAATTTCCGAGACATATACATTTTTGTCGTGAGCCCTTCATCTATTATTTGCACGTACAAGTGTGCTCTCCACAGAGATCAGACGGTTGTTCATCTTCACACCACCATTCCGCTGCTCATTGCAGTTGTTTTTCGTGAACTTGTCTGTGTCTTAGGCTCGCGTCCCTAGCACAGTCTAGCCTAAAACCAGCACTCGACCACTTTGAACGAATTTTCAGCTTGCATTAATTAACGTAGTTGTAGCATTTTTTCCACATATATAAAAGCCAACCCAGCTCCACATATTTCTACATCGTGTATTCATACGTTCACCTCGCAATCGCTTTATCAAACTTTTGGAGTTACTTGACACCGCTGGTTGCCGATCACCGCCTGCTGCATTGATGAGGACATCAATAACATTGTTACACCCATAGCCCCTGGTGCTATACATACTGGACCAATTACTAGAGCTCGCACATGCCAACTAAATTACCAGGTCCTTTCGTTTCTTGGTAATGATTCTAATGTTCATGAGAATATGATGCTGCCTAAATTGGATATATTTGTTTTGCTTACAAATGAAGGGCCTAGCTTGGAGAAGGATGAACATTGGAGCAAGAACAAGCATGGAGATGATGGCATGCGCAAGGGGAACAAGAACGGAGTTACAAGTGATGATTTCAGGACTTTGAAGCCACCATAATGGGTGCATGAAGCCTTGGACGAAATATACAAGATGCCACTTCATAAATTTCGTCCCGAGGCTATTCTAGGTGCTGCATCACCTTATTATTGGGCCAGGCCCATGTAATTTCGAAATACATAAGTATAGGCTCTTTTTAGAGTCCGTATGTGTGGGGAAACAAGAGATAGGGTTGATTTCGGACCCCTCCACCAAGGGCCACGAAATTCCCCCCTCTTCCTCCATATATACAGCCCTTAGGGCATCGTTTAGACTTTGGGGTTTTGTTTAGATTAAAGTTCGCCATAGATGCAACTTCGCGTACTTCGTTTGTGTTCAACGACCAGACAAAGGCGTCACAGAACCCCACCTTGATCAATAAAGCTTTCCTCTTATATTCGCAATATCCAGATTGCAATCTTAGTTTCTTGCTTGTTCTTTGTTTGCCTGCAGGAAACAGACCTTCGTGGTCAGGTTGATCGTGCTCCGGCGTGGTTAATAACCTCTCGGAATTGGTTTAGCGATTGCTAAGGCGCGACGTCCTCGCACGTTCGTAGTCAGATCATCAAAGTCGACTTCCTCCAAAACGATAGCCACCATCTCATCGAAAGACGGGACACCTTTGCCTCTATCATGCATGGTAAGAAATTGTAAGACATTGATATTTGCTTTACTGTGAGCGTTTTACCACCCCATCCTAGTAGTTATAGGACCATTATTTTTGGATTTTGTTTCTTGTTTCTACTAATCATGACAGGATCTAGAGCCCATTCATGGGCTTTGTCGATCGCGGGAGACGTGCCACCACCTATGCAAATTCCACAACGATCACGAGAGGTGCTTAAACATCCAAATGCACATGATCAGGTTAATGTTCCTATACCATCATTTAAAGGTCGTTTTAGACCTGCTTTATATATTGAATGGGAGTTTGACATAAATAATATATTTGCTTCCCATAATTTTGATGAACGTAAAAAAGTTAAGGTTGCGGTCGGTTCTTTCGCTGGTTATGCTTTAGTTTGGTGGAGTGAATATTGTCGGTTACACCCTGATTATATACCTATTACTTGGGATGATTTGAAGCTTGCCATGCGACATACATTTGTCCCCGCTTATTATACTCGTGACATGATTAAAAAGTTGCAACATTTAAAACAAGGTAGTGACACTGTAACGAAATATTATGATGATTTACAAACTACCTTGTTGCATTCCTCTTTAGAAGAAACTGAAGATGATTTTATGGCTAGATTTTGGGGAGGATTAAACGTGACATTCAGGAGATACTAATTCATGAACAGTGTTATCCTATGGACCGTTTGTTTCATCTTGCTTGCAAAGCTGAACAGGAGATAACAAGACGTGTTGCTCAGAAGAAAAACAAGCAGAAGGTGCAAATCCCAAAAGTTGCGACGACTGTTCCTTCCACCACTGCGCCTACTATGACAACAACATCCATTGTTGTGAGCACTACATCACCTCCACCACGTGACCTGTCGCCACCTGGAGTGCCTACATCATCTGAGTTAACCATAATAGGTAATGACAAAGGTATTAATCTTCCACCTCCACATGAGTATGATGAATGTCTTGTTAATTTAAATGCACCATGCGATGAGCTACCTACTACTTTCATCACACCAACTATTTTAGCGGATGTCGGTGTCAAAACCGGCGGATCTCGGGTAGGGGGTCCCGAACTGTGCGTCTAGGCGGATGGTAACAGGAGACAAGGGACACGATGTTTTACCCAGGTTCGGGCCCTCTTGATGGAGGTAAAACCCTACGTCCTGCTTGATTAATATTGATGATGTGTGTTACAAGAGTAGATCTACCACGAGATCAAGGAGGCTAAACCCTAGAAGCTAGCCTATGGTATGATCGTTGTTCGTCCTATGGACTAAACCCATCTGGTTTATATAGACACCGGAGAGGGCTAGGGTTACACAGAGTCGGTTACAATGGTAGGAGATCTACATATCCGTATTGCCAAGCTTGCCTTCCACGCCAAGGAAAGTCCCATCCGGACACGGGGCGAAGTCTTCAATCTTGTATCTTCATAGTCTTGGAGTCCGGCCGATGATGATAGTTAGGCTATCCGGACACCCCCTAATCCAGGACTCCCTTAGTAGCCCCTGAACCAGGCTTCAATGACGACAAGTCCAGCGCGCATATTGTCTTCGTCATTGCAAGGCGGGTTCCTCCTCCGAATAATTTATAGAAGATTGTGAACACCAGGATAGTGTCCGGCTCTGCAAAATAATTGCCACATACCACCGTAGAGAGAATAATATTTACACAAGTTCAATCTGCTGACGTATTTCGTAGCGTGACATCACACCACTGCCAAGCCTTTACTCAAATTGTTTTTATTGTACCACCTCAGCACGTTTAGCGAAGCGGTTTCCTTGGCACGTCTTGTCGAAGCAGAGATCGTGTTCCCCTTATTCCGGGATTCCCATCAATACAGACGTGGGTAACACAACCGCGCCAAGTCCGCACATCTCACCTCAACCTCCTCCAACTATGTCCGGAGCGGGAGGCAAGTGGATGGCCTCCTCCGTCACGGAGGGGCAGATCCAGAAGCTGCGCAGCGCCAGATATTTGTCCAGCAACATCGCGCACCGGCTCCCCGACGAGGGAGAGCTCATCCCCACCCCCAGGCCCCATGAGAGGGTAGTATTTCTTCCCCATTTCCTCCGCGGACTGGGCTTCCCACTCCATCCCTTTGTCTGGGGGCTCATGTTCTACTACGGCCTGGATTTCCATGATCTGGCCCCGAATTTCATCCTCAACATCTCGGCGTTTATCGTCGTATGTGAGGCCTTCCTCTGCATCCAGCCCCACTTCGGCTTGTGGCTCAAGACCTTCAGTGTCAAGCCGAAGGTTGTGAAGGGCAGCCAAGCGGAGTGCAGAGGCGCCATGGTGGGAAGGATGTCCAACGTTACTTGGCTTGAGGGCACTTTCCTGGAAACCATCAAGGGGTGGCAATCGGGGTGGTTCTACATCACCGAGCCGCGTGACCCTGAATGGGCAGCGGCCCCCCGAATTCAGATTTGGCATCCCCACACGGCTCACCTCCTGGAAAGAGAGCGACCGGACTTGGGGTGATTCAGAGGAGCTGACTGGACTCCAAGCCTGCGTCCAAAAGCTGGTGGACAAGAAGCTCAAGCTTGTCAATGTGGTCCAGGTCATGCTCATCCGCCGGATCCTCCCGTGCCAACGACGGGGCTTCAACATGTGGGAGTTCGATCCAGCGCAGCACCAGACTTTGAGCGGGCTCTTCGACACTACATACGAAGATGTCTGGAAGGTGCTGTTCAAGGGCGCCGAGGCTCCCGCATCCGCTACTGAAGATCGTGGATTCAGCTCGCAGCGTCCGGCTGACGGGGTAAGAGATTTTGCCCTTTACGGGACGCTTGTTTTCCATAGTTTGACTCTATGCGGGATCTAAACTCCCTTTCCTTTGACAGGGCTGGCTGGCGAAGGCCGAGCAGACTATCTGTCCGGCCCCATTGCCAGAGGACCCAGCGGACGCCCGCCTAACGGGGCTGCTGGCTCCGGCACCCCACGTGGTGCCAGAGAAGAAGGCCACGGGGACTCAGAAGAGTTCCCGTTTTCAGGTGCTATCGGATGACGATTCCGAGGCCGACTCCTCTCACCAAGGTGAGGAGGAGAAGAAGAAAGCCTCTCCCCCAGTGGGGGGAGGGAAGAAAAGGAAGGCCTCCCCAACGAGGGAGGCCGAAGGGTCCAAGAAGGGAAAAACTCTTCCCCCGGACCGCTCTGCCAACGCCAGTGACGACGATGAGGACTGGCCTCCAAGGGCCAAGCCCCTGGCGAGATCGTGAGTATCCGGACTCCCGAATAACTTCATGGTTTTTCTTTTTTGCCACACAATGTCTTTCTAATGCCGCATACAACCCTGCAGTCCACCCAAGGACGATCTTCCCGCTTCGTCGAGCGGGTCCTTAGGTGCGTCGGATATGGATTCTCTTCCGACTGCCTCCACCCCCCGTGACACGGACGATGCCGAGGTGGGATCCCGGGAAGGGACCCGCCAGGAGGAGGAGGCCCCGGAGGTGTCGCAGGACAACCTCCCGGACTTTGCACCGGACTCGGCTCTGGATCCCATAGTGGCTCCGGAGTCCGGCGGGCGGCCCCTTCGTAAGAAGGGCAAGACTGTGACGCCGGCAGCCTCTGTCCAACCGGAGGCGCCGGATAGCTTGCTGGAGGCGCTCAATGGCGCCTCCATCAAAGAGGAACACCGCACTGTTATGAGTGCGGTGATTCAGAAGGTGCAGCTCGCCAAGAGCGGGCTGACCAAAGCCTGCAGCAGCCTTCTAACAGGCTTTGAGGTAAGAATTTTGATATATGTAAAATAGTACCGCATAGACAGTAGCCCCTGATGCTCGGTTCGGTGTTCGGAAAGAAAAGCCGGACTGAGGATCGAAGAAGATATACGCATGAGTCATAAAAAATATGTCAATATGGGATTGCAGGCTGCGCTACTGACCTCTGCCGCACTGACTGCAGAGGTCAATACTTTGAAGGAAAGCCTCGAGCGGTCCGAGAACGAGCTCGGCCGTGCCAAGAAGCAGCTTGAGGACAAGGAAGGTGAGTAACACCTTATTAAAATTGTACCTTACAGAAAAGGATTTTGGTTGCAAAAAGAATGACAAGGATAACATGGGTATTGTAGGGGCCACTAACGAGGTGGCGACCCTGAAAGAGGCGGTGGCCGCGGCCGAACGCAATGCGGCCGCGGAGCGCACCGAGCGAGAGAAGCATGAGGCGCGGGTGGCGGAGGTACAGCAAGAGCTCCAGGATCTCGTGAAAAAACATGAGAGCCTGGAGCGTGACTCGAAGACTCGACAGTCTGAGCTTCCAACGGCTCTTGAGAGTGCCAAAGCCACTAAGGCCGAAGCCTACAAGGCCCTCCAAGAAATCGAGGCATTGAAGAAAATAGCAGCGGGTAAGGCATTTTTCATGCAAAGTATGCATGTGAGTGTTAATTACCTGTTGCTTACCCGAATTCGGAGCTCTCCAGGAGCGTTCGCAGATCTTCCTCGCAGCGTGTCTGATGCTGCCGCGTTCTACCGGGCCGAGGAGGGGAGCTCGACGGAGAAGGTCTTCTGGTCTCAGTATGCTGAGGCCGGACATCCGGTGCCCCTTAGCGACCAGCTGAAGCAGCTGGTCGAGCTCCATAAGGCGGCCGAACAGGTCATGAAGGGCCTCATAGTTCGGCTGTGGCCTAAGGAGGCCATGCCTGGGAGCTACTTCGGCTTGGTGCGGTGGCTGGTGGATGCGTGCCCGTGGGTTGAAGTCATCAAGCACTCCGCCTGTATTGAAGGTGCCCGTCAGGCCCTTGCCCGCGCAAAGGTGCACTGGGGCAAGATGGATGCCTAGAAGCTCGTGACGGATCCGCCACCGCAGGGCAAGGAGCATCGCACGCCCGAGATGTATTATAAGAGTGTGCTGAAGGGCGCCCGCACTATTGCGGGTGAGTGCTCCAAAGATGTAATATTTGAGTAGACTCGCATTTTGTTATCATGTGCGCTGAAAACTTAGTTCATATGCGCTAAGCAACACTTGTTAATTTAAAATATTACCTTCTGTGCGGCTGTTTATCAAATCTGAGGGATGGCAAGTCGTCGGCTTCAGCCCCCATGCCACGAGTGCTGGGGTGTTCGGGATAAACTTGAGCACTCTTGTTCCCATTTTTGGGTCCATCTAGGGAGGCGCTCAACACAGCGAACAAGGTAACCGGACTTATAATGCTTGAACACTCTCACTTAGCCATAGAATTCTATAATTTTAAATTTCAGCGAAGCCCCTAGTCTTCGGAAGGCCGAATTTGGGGCGCTATCCATGCTTGGGCCGGACAAAAGCCGCCTCCTCGCTCTAAGCGGCATAAGTCTTTAGGGACTCGCAAAAAACCTCTCGAACAGCGACCAACTCTTGCCTCATCATGACGGTCAGTTTTAGCTTTCTCCACTGAGGCGCTCGCCTAGCTCAACCGGGGCGCAATCGCAGTGGTTCTCCCAGTGCTACCTTAGCGGATAAAACGGAACGTAAGGTACCAAAACATGGGAGCCGGCAAACCCAACTATTCAAGACATGATTCGGAGCTGATGCATATAATGCTATAAGTTCGGGGTGCCGCACTTGTGAAAGTGTTCGGACTTATCACACCATGATGCGGGAAACATAAGCCCCTGGTGTATTTAGCCGTACCAAAATGTACGGATGCGACATGTCACAAATGAACATATGTATAAGAGAGAAATGCAATTGGAAGCAAAAAGGTGCTGCATTACTTATTCAAGAAAAACTGCTGTAAGTGCAGAACGATACAAATGGTGCGATAAGCAAGGGATGGGACTGTTAAACATGTCCCCCTCCAGGGGTAGGCTGCGGAATGGTGCATAAAACAGATTTAATGCTCGTAATGGAGACCACCTAGATATTCGTTGTAGCCTTTCTCCTTCCCTGGCTGTTGCATCGTGAGTTCGGCAGGTCTGCTGTCGGACAGGGCCTCTGACGAACGGAGTCCTGTGGGTAAAAATAAAAAGAAAAGAAAAAAAAGAACGACACACTTGAGAGCCCCTGGTGTGGTTAAGCCGTATTCTGGGCCTATCGTGGTCGTGCCCTCTCCCCATGCCCATGGTATCTTCAGAGCGTAATGGTGTACACGAAGGACCTGTTTTGACGTTTTGCAGGGGCTGGGGTTGGGGCCGCACTGCTACGCGTGCTCGGAACGTGCCAGGTGGTCTTGTTGTATGTTACTCCGGGCGCGTTTAGCCGTGTCCGGTCGCTTAACGGCCGGACTCGAGAATTGCCTTAAGAGGCTGCATTGTACTTCTGCCGCGAGAGCAGCTGTATGTTCCTCCGTTCGGAGAGAACATTCAGTGTTTCCGTTGACCATGATGACTCCTCGAGGGCCTGGCATCTTGAGCTTGAGGTATGCGTAGTGTGGCACCGCGTTGAATTTTGCAAACGCGGTACGTCCGAGCAGGGCATGATAGCCACTGTGGAACGGAACTATGTCGAAGATTAGCTCCTCGCTTCGGAAGTTATCCGGGGATCCAAAGACCACTTCCAGTGTAACTGAGCCTGTACAATTGGCTTCTACACCTGGTATGACGCCTTTAAAGGATGTCTTGGTAGGTTTAATCCTTGAGGGGTCTATGCCCATTTGCGCACTGTATCCTGATAAAGCAGGTTCAGGCTGCTGCCGCTGTCCATCAGGACTCTGGTGAGGTGAAATCCATCGACGATTGGGTCTAAAACCAATGCGGCGAATCCGCCATGGCAGATGCTGGTGGGGTGGTCCCTTCGGTCAAAAGTGATCGGGCAGGAGGACCATGGATGGAACTTCGGGGCAACTGGCTCCATCGCGTATACGTCCCTGAGTGCACACTTCCGCTCCCTTTTGGGTATGTGCATTGCGTATATCATGTTCGCCGTCCATACCTGTGGGGGGAAACCCTTCTATCCTCTATTGTTCGGCGGTCGGGTCTCTTCCTCGTCATCGCTATGCAGCCCCTTGTCATTGTTTTTGGCAATTAACTTGCCTACCTGCTCGAATACCCAACAGTCCCTGTTGGTGTGGTTGGCTGGCTTTTCGGGGGTGCCATGTATCTGGCACGAGCGGTTGAGTATTCGGTCCAAATTGGACGGACCCGAAGTAGTTCTTTTGAACAGCTTTTTCCGCTGACCGGGTTTAGAGCCTCTGAATCCGGGATTGATTGTCGTATCTTCACTATTATCGCCGTTAATGCGGCGTTTGTTTTTGTTGCGACGCGACCTGCCATTACGGTCCTTGATATTCGGACTGCCAGAATTTTTGCTGAGGTTGTTGCTGCGTGCTAGCCAGCTGTCCTCACCCGTGCAGAAGTGGGTCATGAGTGATGTGAGGGCTGCCATGGATTTCGGCTTTTCCTGTCCTAGGTGCCTGGCAAGCCACTCGTCGCGGATGTTATGCTTGAAGGCCGCTAGGGCCTCCGCATCCGGACAGTCGACGATTTGGTTTTTCTTGGTTAAGAATCATGTCCAGAATTGTCTGGCCGATTCGTCTGGCTGCTGAATTATGTGGCTTAGGTCATCGGCGTCTGGTGGTCGCACATACGTGCCTTGGAAGTTATCGAGGAATGCGACTTCCAGGTCTTCCCAACTCCCGATTGACTCTGCTGGCAAGCTGTTAAGCCAATGCCGGGCTGGTCCTTTAAGTTTGAGTGGGAGATATTTGATGGCGTGAAGATCGTCACCGCGGGCCATGTGGATGTGGAGGAGATAGTCTTTGATCCAAACTGCGGGGTCTGTTGTGCCATCGTAGGATTCAATGTTTACGGGTTTAAACCCTTCGGGGATTTGATGATCCATTACTTCATCTGTGAAGCATAGTGGGTGTGCGGCGCCTCTGTACTGGGCGATATCACGACGGAGCTCAAAAGAGCTTTGTCTATTTTGTTCGGCCCGGCCGGACTTACTGTGTCCGGCGCGATGGTTGTCGTCACATATCATGGGGCACCCACGCGATCCATAGATCGATCTTGATTGTCTTGCCTTATCCTCCAATATATCTTGCATGTACGGAGCGTTCCCCTGTGGCCTTGTGCTTTTCGAGCGATGCCGGGGTACGGTTCTAGTGAAGGGCCTAGGGGCCTCTCTGTCGCGACCACGGGGTGGTCGGTCAGCCGTATTGACTACTGGTGATGCAGGTTCATACGCCTCCTCCTCTAATAGGGGGAGCAGCTTGCATTTAGGGTAACTTTTGGAGGGGCGTTCGAGCTCATGCTCTTCGGCCGCGAGGACTTCAGTCCATCTGTCGGCTAGCAGACTGATCTGCTCTAAGCTGTTGCTGCTTTTTCTTGAGGCTGTTTGCCGTGGCCATAAGCCTGCGTTTAAAGCGCTCTTGTTCGACGGGATCCTCAGGCACGACGAATTCGTCATCGTCGAGGCTTGCCTCGTCTTCGGAGGGAGGCATATAATCCTCTACCTCTTCTTCTGCCGCTCTCTCATGAGGGCTGGTGTCTCCGTCCGCCTACGCTGAATCTTGCTGGAGTGGGTTGTCTTTGGCGCTGTCCGGTGTGTTATTATCTCCGGTGCTGGAATCTTCATTCTTGCTGTGGTGGGATTTAGAGTGGCGCCGCTGATGCCGATGCTTGGGCTGTTTCTTGGAGGGGTCATCCTCCGCTGTTCCTTCGCCATTCCCATCCTTTGGGATACCCACCATGTATATGTCATATGATGAGGTGGCTTTCCAGTGCCCGGTAGGCGCTGGTTCTTGGTCGTCTCTGGCATCGTCGTCCATACCGTCGATGTCTTCGGAGTCGTAGTCTAGCATGTCGGTTAAATCGTCGACAGTGGCTATTAAGTGGGTGGTGGGTGGGCTTTGAATTTCTTCGTTGTCCGCATCCCAACCGTCCTGACCGCAGTCCGCCAGGGCTCTCTGATAGCGAGAGATACTTTAGCGAACTCAAGATGTCGCTGAAAGGTGAGTGTTGAAAGATGTCCGCAGCGGTGAAATCCATGACCGGCGCCCAACCGGATTCGATTGGAGGGGGCGCGGGAGGTTCGGAGTCCGGCAAGGAGACCGGCACCTCGGAGTCACGAGCTTTATGAGGGACAAGGTCAGTGTTCGGCTCTATCGCCGTAGAGGTTGCAGCTCCTAAGGCAGTGTCTAACCATCCGTCCTCAATCTGCGCAGCCGGCTCCGAATTGAAGATCGGAGCGGACTCGAGTGCGGCCTCCAGGGTACTGTCCGGCTGCAGAGCTAAATCATGCCCATCGTGACAGTGCGGCGCGCTTGGCTGTGGCTCGAATCCATCGAAGAGCAAGTCCCCACGGATGTCAGCCGTGAAGTTCAAACTTCCAAATCTAACCTGACGGCCAGGGGCGTAGCTTTCGATCTGCTCCAGATGGCCAAGCGAATTGGCCCGCAGTGCAAAGCCGCCGAATACGAAGATCTGTCCGGGGAGGAAGGTCTCACCCTGGACTGCGTCGTTGATGATGATCGAAGAAGCCATCGAGCCTATCAGTGACGACACGGAGGAACTCTCAATGAAAGCACCAATGTCGGTGTCAAAAACGGCGGATCTCGGGTAGAGGGTCCCGAACTGTGCGTCTAGGCGGATGGTAACAGGAGACAATGGACACGATGTTTTACCCAGGTTCAGGCCCTCTTGATGGAGGTAAAACCCTACGTCCTGCTTGATTAATATTGATGATGTGTGTTACAAGAGTAGATCTACCACGAGATCAAGGAGGCTAAACCCTAGAAGCTAGCCTATGGTATGATTGTTGTTCGTCCTACGGACTAAAGCCATCCGGTTTATATAGACACCGGAGAGGGCTAGGGTTACACAGAGTCGGTTACAATGGTAGGAGATCTACATATCCGTATCGCCAAGCTTGCCTTCCACGCCAAGGAAAGTCCCATCCGGACACGGGGCGAAGTCTTCAATCTTGTATCTTCATAGTCTTGGAGTCCGGCCGATGATGATAGTTCGGTTATCCGGACACCCCCTAATCCAGGACTCCCTCAGCTGACTCACTTGATGATTTGACTTTGCCATGTGATCAAACAATTTTGAGTGAACCCATTGAATTAACTATTGATGCGAAAGAACCATGTGAATTAGGGAATAACTCAAATTTGGATCAAATACGTTTGAAAATAACTGTGGCAATGTTTAGTCATTTTGATAGGACCTCTAATCCTGGTGATGGTTCATCAATGTTGGGATGGTTTAATGATAAGCATTGTCAATCTTATGATATGAATAAGAGCTTCACTTATATGTGCAAACTGAGTTGCAATATTTTCATGCCTTTGGCTTCTTGTGATAATATATTGGCTTTATATTTCACGACTTTTGAAGGTTGCTCTTGTATAACCATGTCACATGTGCCCCAACTGAGATCAGTAAAAATGGATGACATATACATACACAACGTGTACAACTTTTCTCTTTTGTTAGCCACATTTCAGACTAAGCAGTGCCGAGGACAGCTTTGTTTTCAAGAAGGGGAGGATGATGAGGACATGGCTACAGCAGTTACACCCATATCCCCTTATGTTTCTCTTGGAACAATTACTAGAGCTCGCATACGCCAATTAAATTATCAGGTACTTCCATTTCTTGGTAATGTTTCTAGTGTTCATGAGAATATGATGCTGCCTAACTTAGATACATTCGTGTTACTTGCAATTGAAGGTCCTAGCACGGACAAGAAGGATGAACATTGGAGCATCGTCAAGCACGGAAATGAAGGTGTGTGCCAAGAGAACAAGAACAGAGGTTCAAGTGGAGATTTCCGGACTTTGAAGCCACCATGATGACATACAAGAAGATGGACGAAATATACAAGATGGCCTTTCATAAATTTCGTCCATAGCTTATTATTGGTGTTGCACCACCTTATTTTGGGCCAGGCCCATGTAATCCATTTTTAGAGTTCATATTGTAGGGGAAATGACTTAGGAGGTGTTTTAGTCCCACCTTGCCTAGGGTGGACGAAATCCCCTCTCTTTTCCCTATAAATATAGCCCTTAAGGCATCATTTAGACTTGGGTTTTATTTAGTAAAAAGTTAGCCATCACTGCAACTTCGTGTACTTCGTTTGTGTCCAACGACCAGACTAAGACCGCTTATGAAACCCCACTTTTATCAATACTTCATCCATTTTCGCAATATTCAGATTGCTTGATCATATTCTTGCTTGTTCTTCGATTGCTTGCAAGAATAGACCATTGTGGTCAGGTTGATCGTGCTCCAGCATGGTTAATAACCTCTCGGAGTTGGTTTAGCAATTGCTAAGGCGCAACGTCATTGCACATTTGTAGTCGGATCGTCAAAGTCGTCTCCACCAAATTGATAGTTATCATCTCATCGAAAGATCGGGACACCTCCGCCTCTATCATTATCTCGAGCAAGTTTATATTTAGCATTCATACACTCTATGTTTTCCATAGTTAACTCGTGCAGTTTTAAGATCAATTCAGCATGTTGTTTAGCATCAAAATTAGCCTTCTCCGAAGATCGAAGAGGCAACAAATCAATAGGTGCACGCTGTAGAAAACCATACACAATTTCAAAAGGGCGCATCTTAGTAGTAGAATGCAATGAACGATTATAAGCAAATTCAATATGAGGCAAGCATTCTTCCCACATTTTCTTATTACTCTTCAAAACATCCCTAAGCGTAGTAGACAATGTTCTATTAACTACTTCAGTTTGTCCATCAGTTTGGGGGTGACAAGTAGTACTAAAAGCAGTTTAGTCCCCAACTTAGCCCATAAACATCTCCAAAAGTGGCTAAGAAATTTAGTAGCACGATCTGAAACAATAGTATTTGGCACACCATGCAAGCGAATAATTTCACGAAAGAACAAATCAGCAACATTAACAACATCATCGCTTTTATGACATGGTATAAAGTGTGCCATTTTCGAGAATCTATCCATGACAACAAATATGCTATCCCTCCCCTTCTTTGTTTGATGTAAACCTAAAACAAAATCCATAGATATATCCTCCCAAGGAACACTAGGTACAGGCAAAGGCATATATAAACCATGAGGCTTGAGTCGTGACTTAGATTTTTGACATGTAGTGCAGCGAGCAACAAAACACTCAACATCCCGTCTCATCTTTGGCCAAAAGAAATGTGTAGCAAGTATATCCTCCATCTACTTCGCCCTAAAGTGTCCCGTTAATCCTCCGCCATGCGCCTCCTCCAACAACAAAAGACGAACGGAGCTAGCTGGAATGCATAGCTTGTTAGCATGAAAGACAAATCCATTGTTAACGACGAACTTGTTCCATGTTCTCCCTTCTTTACAATTCTGCAATACATCTTTAAATTCAGCATCATGCACATATTGATCTTTGATGGTCTCCAAACCAAATATTTTAAAGTCAAGTTGTGAAAGCATAGTATAACGACGAGACAATGCATCAGCAATAACATTTTCTTTACCCTTCTTGTGTTTAATGACATATGGGAAAGTCTCAATGAATTCAACCCATTTAGCATGTCTATGGTTCAGTTTTGTTTGAATTTTAATGTGTTTCAAAGATTCATGATCAGAATGTATAACAAATTCTTTGGGCCATAAATAAGGTTACCATGTTTCTAAAGTCCGAACAAGAGCATATAATTCTTTATCATAAGTAGAATAGTTCAGACTAGGCCCACTCAATTTTTCGGAAAAGTATGCAACAGGTTTGCCATCTTGTAATAACACACCTCCTAATCCAATTCCACTAGCATCACATTCAAGCTCAAAAGTCTTATTAAAATCAGGAAGTTGGAGTAAAGGAGCATGTGTCAACTTATCTTTCAATACCGTGAAGGATTCTTCCTGTGCGGTACCCCAAACAAAAGGCACATCTTTCTTTGTAAGCTCATTGAGAGGTGCAACAATGGTGCTGAAATCTCTCACAAAACGCCTATAAAATCCAGCGAGGCCAAGAAAACTCCTCACTTGTGTGACCGTTTTGGGCTGCGGCCAACTCTCAATAGCTTCAATCTTGGCTTTATCAACTTCAATTCCCTGTGGAGTAACAACATAGCCAAGAGAAGATACTCGACCGGTGCAAAATGTGCACTTCCCAAGGTTACCAAACAAACGTGCATCACGTAGAGCAATGAAAATAGCACGTAAATGTTCCAAATGTTCCTCCAAAGATCTGCTATATATCAATATGTCATCAAAATAGACTACCACAAATCGTCCAATGAAAGCACGTAAAACTTCGTTCATTAATCTCATGAAAGTACTAGGTGCATTAGTTAGCCCAAAAGGCATGACTAACCACTCATATAATCCAAACTTAGTTTTAAATGTTGTTTTCCATTCATCCCCCAATTTCATACGAATTTGATGGTATCCACTATGCAAATCAACTTTGGAGAATATTGTAGAGCCACTCAATTAATCAAGTATATCATCTAGCCTAGGAATAGGATGACGATAACAAATAGTAATATTATTAGTGCCTCTAGAATCAACACACATACGCGATGTACCATCCTTTATCGGCACTAGAATAATAGGACCAGCACAAGGACCAAGGGATTCACGTATATAACCTTTGTCGAGAAGCTCCTGTACTTGACGCATAATTTCCTTCCTCTCCTCTGGATTGGTACGGTATGGCGCACGGTTTGGCAGTGAAGCACTGGGAATTAAGTCAATCTGATGCTCAATCCCTCAAATAGGCGGTAATCCCGGTGGCACGTCTTGTGGAAAGACGTTAGCGAACTCCTGCAAAATGTTAGTGACAGCAGGAGGCAAAGAGGAAGGCACGTCCTCGAATGAAAATAATACCTCTTTGCACACAAAAGCATAGCAAACAGATTTGCTGAAATCTAGCTCATCAATATCAGATTTGGTGTCAAATAAACATGCACTTTTCAATTTAATTTCAGAAGCAACACTAGATGGTTTATTATTAGGCTTCATTTGTTGCTCAAATTCTTTTGCCACAATCTGATTTTCACTTTTATTCTTCTCCTGTTTTGGTAGCTATATTAATATCATCTTTCAAAATGGAATCAGGAGTCATAGGAAGCAAAGTAATATTTTTATCCTTATGAACAAGAGTATACTGATTGTTTGTACCATGGTGTATATAATTTTTATCAAATTGCCATGGCCGACCAAGTAATAAGGACCATGCTTGCATAGGTACCACATCACAATCAACATAATCAGCATATGTAGAGATACTAAAATGCACACGAATAGTACGTGTTACCTTAACCTTGCCGTTGTTGTTGAACCATTGGATGTAGTAAGGATGTGGATGTGGTCTTATGGTGAGAGATAGCATCTCCACCATATCCATGCTAGCCAAGTTGTTGCAGCTCCCTCCATCTATGATGACGCGCACAGAACGTTCCTTCACAACTCCCTTCGTATGGAACAAATTATGCCTCTGATTTTGCTCAGCTTGTGTGACCTGCACACTCAAAACACGTTCAGAAACTAAACATTCATACCTGTCAGCGTCTTCAGGAGCCATGTATTGCGTCTCATGATCAGAATCATCTCCACCGTGTTCTTCACATGTAATAAGAGCCAAAGTCTCCTCATCATAATCACTAGCGGACTCATACCCACCATCCTCAGTAGCAATCATCACATGCTGAGATTTGCATTCTCTCGCATAATGACCTCTTCCCTTACAACGACGACAAATAATATCACTTGTGTGCCCAGTTGATGCCATGGAAGAAGAAGAGCTTTGTGTAGGCCCGACAGGTGCACTCTTGGCAGATAGTGGTGGTTGTGCCTGCTTTCTTGTATCACGGCTGGAGGTGGCACCTGATGGAGGTGCTGGTGCAGTGGAAGTAGAAGATGCACGCGGTGTCCATGATGAAGGTCGACCTGCAGAAAAGTTAGTTCTCGCCAATGCTTGTCAATCCTGCACTTCACGTTCAGCTTTACAAGCAAGATGGAATAAACGAGTGATATTAGTATACTCCTTATACTCTAGAATTGTCTGAATCTCTCTATTTAATCCACTCATAAAACGTGCAAGCATAGCTTCATTGTCCTCAACAATACCACATCTAATCATGCCAGTTGTAATTCCTGATAATATTCTTCTACAAAATTTTTCTTTGTCTTAAACGTTGCAATTTTTGAAGCAATTCACGTTGATAATACGGTGGAACCCAACGAGTACGCATAGCAGCTTTCAAAGCAGCCCAAGTAGCTGAAATAGGATATAATCTACAATGTTCAGACCACCATACACATGCAAAACTAGTGAAAGCACAAACAGCAGCAGCAACCCGTCTCTCCTCGGGATATTGTAAACATGTAAAACGTTGTTCAGTTTCTAACTCCCAAGTAAGATATATATCAGGAACATATCTAGCTTCAAATGATGGAATATTCAATTTTAGTTTAGAAACATGGCATGATCTTGTACCTGTGCAGGCCTACCATTGCGATTATATACCTGAGGTCGACCTGCTGGTGGTGGTGCTGGTGGCTGCATGTAGTTCTGATTTTGATCAACCTCATCCTCATAATCGCCCACATAATGAACTACACGTAGCTCGATAACAAATTTAATGAACTGCTTGCGCTTCTTCCACCACCGGCTGCACCTGCCGCACCTCTGCAGCAACAACAACAACAATGACTACCTCCACATTGCGAAACAGCCCTCCACCGAGCGAGCCGTGTTCCTCTTCAGCCTGGCCAAACTGTTGGTGCTGCTGTTGATAATTCTGTAGCTCCTGCTGCTGGTGGGGAGGAGGATGATTATGCGGGAGATTACGAGGACGAGGTTGATCAACATCAGAACTACGTGCAACCACCAGCACCACAACCACCAGGTCGTCCACATGCAAATAATGGCAATGTTAGGGCTCCCCCTCAGGTACGAGATCATGACCATCTCCCTAAATTGAAATTGAATATTCCACCATTTGAGGGTAGATATGTTCCTGATATATATCTTACTTGGGAGTTAGAAACTGAACAACGATTTACATGTTTACCATATCCTAAGGAGAGACGTGTTTCTGCTGCTGTTTGTGCTTTCACTAGCTTTGCATGTGTTTGGTGGTCTGAACAATGTAGATTATATCCTGTTCCAGCTACTTGGGCTGCTTTGAAAACTGCTATGCGTACTCATTGGGTTCCACCATATTATCAACGTGACTTCAAAAATTGCAGCGCTTAAGACAAGGAAAAAATTCTGTAGAAGAATATTATCAGGAATTACAAACTGGCTTGATTAGATGTGGTATTGTTGAGGAGAATGAAGCTATGCTTGCACGTTTTATGGGTGGATTAAATAGAGAGATTCAGACCATTCTAGAGTATAAGGATTATAATAATATCACTCGTTTATTCCATCTTGCTTGTAAAGCTGAATGTGAAGTGCAGGATCGACAGGCATTGGCGCAGACTAACTTTTCTGCAGGTCGACGTTCATCATGGACACCGCGTGCATTGATGTGGAGCATCCCACCTTCATCCCCATGTATACTCCGACTACTCCCCAAGCCCCAAGGATACATAAGATGGGACCTCGACTATGCGCCATTGGACACAAGGTGAACCCGTTCCTAAATGATTCCCCTTTCCATTCGCGTGAGACATGGTTGCTACTTCAAGCGCGGACCTTGTGCATACTCAGGTACACCCGAGGAAACCATGGAGAACCCAAGGAACAAGGCCAAGCGTGTGCGGAAGCATGGAAGAGGAGAAGGAAGAAGAGCTAGCTGCTACAGGCCCCGGACATCCGGCCATAGCCCGGACATCCGGCCCAACCGGACATCCGGCCCAACCACCGGAAATCGGGCCTCCATCACAGAATGCATCTGGAGACGACCCCGACAGCCCGGACATCCGGTTCCGTGCCCCGGACATCCGGCTCCTCCCGAAGCCCCAGACATCCGGCCCTCTTCGCTGGAAATCCGGCCCCTGGTATCCAGAGAGCAACCGCAGGGCACCCAGGCCAGCCCGGACATCCGGCCTCCCCGCCCGGACATCCGGCCCGTCGCGAAGCCCCGGACATCCGCCCCCCCAGCACGGACATCCGGCGCTTGTCTGCGCACAGAGAACGGGCCAAGGGCCCATGTATCCCCCTCTCACTTACCCCTTCGTGGGCTAGCACTATATATACTCCCCCACCTCCTCCTAGTTAGGGTTAGCATTGGTTTAGCTCATATTTTGTGTGAGAGCCTTGCTCATCCACTTGGTTACTTCTCCTAGGAGCTCACGACCTCTTCGGAGAAGATCCCCCAAGCGGATTCAAGACCCTTTCTAAGGAAGACCATCAAGACCTCCTCACGGAGAAGAACGGTTACTCGTGTATCTTACCTTTGTTGATTTTGAATCTTGTGCTACCTTATTGTTGGGGAACGTAGTAATTTCAAAAAAATTCCTACGCACACGCAAGATCATGGTGATGCATAGAAACGAGAGGGGAGAGTAATGTCCACGTACCCTCATAGACCGTAAGCGGAAGCGTTATGACAATGCGGTTGATGTAGTCGTACGTCTTCACGATCCGACCGATCCAAGTACCGAACGTACGGCACCTCCGAGTTCAGCACACGTTCAGCTCGATGACGATCCCCGGACTTCGATCCAGCAAAGTGTCGGGGATGAGTTCCGTCAGCACGACGGCGTGGTGACGATGATGATGTTCTACCGGCGCAGGGCTTCTCCTAAGCTTCGCGACAATATGACCGAGGTGGAATATGGTGGAGGGGGGGGGGGGGCACCGCACACGGCTAAGGAACGATCACGTAGATCAACTTGTGAGTTCTAGGGTGCCCCCTGCCCTCGTATATAAAGGAGAGAGAGGGAGGTGCGGCCGGCCCACAAGGGGTGCGCCTGAAGGAGTCCTACTCCCACCGGGAGTAGGACTCCCCCCTCTTGCCTTGGTGGAGAAGGAAAGGGGGGAGGGGAAAGAGGAAAGGGGGCGCCGCCCCCCCTCCTTGTCCTATTCGGACTAGAGGGAGAGGGGGCGCACAGCCTGCCCTGGCCGGCCCTCCTCTTCTCCCTCATGGCCCATCTAGGCCCAATAACCCCCTCGGGGGGGAGGGTTCCGGTAACCCCCCGGTACTCCAGAAAAATCCCGGTTTCTCCCGGAACGTTTCCGATATCCAAATATAGGCTTCCAATATATCAATCTTTATGTCTCGACCATTTAGAGACTCCTCGTCATGTCCTGGATCACATCCGGGACTCCGAACAACCTTCGGTACATCAAAATATATAAACTCATAATAAAACTATCATCGTAACGTTAAGCGTGCGGACCCTACGGGTTCGAGAACTATGTAGACATGACCTAGAACTATTCTCGGTCAATAACCAATAGCGGAAGCTGGATGCTCATATTGGCTCCTACATACTCTACGAAGATCTTTATCGGTCAAACCGCATAACAACATACGTTGTTCCCTTTGTCATCGGTATGTTACTTGCCGAAGATTCGATCGTCGGTATCTAATACCTAGTTCAATCTCGTTACCGGAAAGTCTCTTTACTCGTTACGTAATGCATCATTCCGTAACTAACTCATTAGCTACATTGCTTGCAAGGCTTATAGTGATGTGCATTACCGAGAGGGCCCAGAGATACCTCTCCGACAATCGGAGTGACAAAACCTAATCTCGAAATACGCCAACCCAACATGTACCTTTGGAGACACCTGTAGTACTCCTTTATAATCACCCAGTTACGTTGTGACGTTTGGTATCACCCAAAGTGCTCCTCCGGTAAACGGGAGTTGCATAATCTCATAGTTACAGGACCATGTATAAGTCATGAAGAAAGCAATAGCAATATACTAAACGATCAAGTGCTAGGCTAACGGAATGGGTCATGTCAATCACATCATTCTCCTAATGATGTGATCCCATTAATCAAATGACAACACATGTCTATGGTTAGGAAACATAACCATATTTGATTAATGAGCTAGTCAAGTAGAGGCATACTAGTGACTATATGTTTGTCTATGTATTCACACATGTATCATGTTTCTGGTTAATACAATTCTAGCATGAATAATAAACATTTATCATGATATGAGGAAATAAATAATAACTTTATTATTGCCTCTAGGGCATATTTCCTTCAGTCTCCCACTTGCACTAGAGTCAATAATCTAGATTACACAGTAATGATTCTAACACCCATGGAGTCTTGGTGCTGATCATGTTTTGCTCGTGGAAGAGGCTGTAACATCCCGGATGTAACTTTCCATCTTTGTATCTCCAACTCTTGCCATTTTCGGCTATGTGATATGATTTTCCCTCCGTGGTTGGGTTTTGTCTTTTGTTTTGCATTTTATTTATGTCATGCATATCATATCATGTCATCATGTGCATCTCATTTGCATACGTGTTCGTCTCATGCATCCGAGCATTTTCCCCGTTGTCCATTTCGCAATCCGACACTCCCACATGCACCGGCGCACCCCTCTTGTCTCCTTTCGGGTGCGGGTGTTGAACGTTCTCGGAATGGACCGAGCCTTGCCAAGTGGCCCTAGTATAGCACCGGTAGACCACCTGTCAAGTTTCGGTTCATTTGGAGCTCGTTTGGTACTCCAACGGTTAACCGCTTATCCGCAAAGGCCTCTATTGAGTTGCAGCCCAACACCCCTTCAAAACAGCTCAATAACCCATCTAAGTCACTTCCATGCTCTCCGTCGTCGGATCACGATCGTGTGGGCGAAAACTACAACTCATTTGGACACTCCTAGCTCCCTCTACCTATAAATATAGATCCCTTCCCCGAAATCCGGACGAAACCCTAGTCTCCCCGCTCCCCTCGCGCCGCCGGACGAAATCCGGATGGCCGGACACGTCCGCCCGCGCCACTGGACGAATCGCGAGCAGCCACGTGCCCCAGGCCGGTCCCCAGTTCGCCGCCGACCCCGCGGGCCCGCGAGGCCCGTGCGGGGCCCTCCCCGGCCCGGAACGCCGCCGCCGCCTCCCCGCGCCGCTTCCTCCCGCGCGCCGCCCGGATCGCCCGAGCCCGTCGCCGGCCATCCCCGCCGCCGGCTACCTCCGCCCTCCGCTGACCGTCGCCCTGCCCCGAGCGCCGCCCCGCTCCTCCCGTCGCCGCCCCGGCCAGATCCGGCCGTGGGAAGGCTGGATCCGGCCCGGAGGAGCTCCGCCGGCCGCCCCTTCCTCCATCTCCGGCCGCTCCGCGACCCACCTCTGCGTCTGAGCCGCGATCCGGCCAGATCCAGATCGAACCAGGGTTGACTTCCTCTCCCCCCCCCCCCCCCGTATTTCTTCTAAGTCCTTATCCTGTGATAAAATTGTTGCATCTTCATTGCATCACATCTTCGCATCCGTAGCTCCGTTTCGTGCGTGTAATATGTCAAATTGTTCGCCTCGAAGAGTACATCATTTCATTCCATTGCGTCATTTCCATTTGAGCTCATCTTGATGCCCGAAATGCTGTTGTAAGAGGGCTTCATAATGTTAGTATCAGAATGTTATCAGCACGAGCTCTTTTGTCATTTTTGCCATGATTGATGTGTGCATCCTATGGACTTGGTCCCTAAATGTGTTTTTAACTAGGCTATGTCTTCTTTACAGAGGTGCTTACCAAGTATTTTTGTGATAAATGTGGTGACTAGCACAAGCATGCAAACTAGGCTTCGTGATAATGCTGATTTTAGTTCCTGTTCTGCTGTAATTTTGATGCCATGTAAACATGTTGCTACAGAGAGATACATGCATAATTTGAGATACTTCAATAAGGGTGTTTTGAAAACATGGTTACGCTCTATCCATCCATGGTCCAGGTTGCAATTATGGAGTAGTCTAGATTGTCATTTTCGTGCTCTACTTTTGCTTCAAAATGTTTCCTGGCAGATTGTTTACATGTTATTCAATTTGGCCAAGGTTGTTGTAGTTGATCCGTGTATGCTATGATGTTGTTTCTTGCCATGTATAGCTTCTATGACATGTCTTCTTGATGGAGGTATGCTTAGTTTATCATGAAATGCTCGTAGTAAGTGCATCTAGCTCACGAAGGTGCCTTCGTAATTATGTCAATGCCATGCTTTGTTTGCTGAATCTGTTAACGAAACTTGCTATGTTTACATGGGTGCCATCATATTTTCTGATCCTTTTTGGCTTATGGTCAGTAAGGGACTTTTGATCTATGCTTTGAGTACATTCATGCCATGTCTTGTTTGGCTATTATAAGTTCCTGTAGCATGTTGATAACCTGCTCTGAACATTGCTTCGTGATGTTGTTTATGCCATGTCCAACCTGATATTTTTTGCACTTTCTCCATACTTGTTTGAACCTGTTATGATGTGATTTAGCCGTAGCTCAGTGTTCCTCTTTTGTAAAGCATCTCCTGTAGATCATTGCCATATGCTTTGTTTTTATGTTGGGGTGCTGTAGCATAGTTTCTTGTTGCATGCTAAGTAGCATCGTGCTGTTAATCGCAGCTTTGTGCCATACTTGTCTTGCCATTTGCAAACCGTGCATCCGTTTCCGGTGATCTTTATATCGATTTCAACCGAAACCATCTCATCTTTCCAGCGGCATACTTGGTTTGCCAAGTGGATGCCTTGTTCATCATCTTTCCTTCCGAAGCACGCATATGCATTGCATATCACATCTCGCATATCATGACATGTTTTGCATCATGTTGTTTGTGCATTGCACCGTGATTTATTGTGGTTCCTTGCTTGTGTTCATGCTTTGGGTAGAGCCGGGAGACGAGTACGTGCATGACGAACCTGTTGAGTACGCTTACGAGGATCCAGCCTTCGACAACCTTGAGAACCTTGCAGGCAAGATGACCATACCTTCGATATCACTTCTATCTTTGCTTGCTAGTACTCGCTCTATCGCTATGTTAGCTCTACCTGCCATTGTTTACCATGCCTACCTATTGCCATGTTAAACCTCTAACCATCCTGTCCTAGCAACCGTTGATTGGCTATGTCACCGCTTTTGCTCAGCCCCTCTTATAGCATTGTTAGTTGCAGGTGAAGATGAAGTTTGTTCCTGGTCGGAACACGGATATTTTGGGATATCACAATATCTCCTGTTTAAATTAATGCACTTTATATACTTGGTAAAGGGTGGAAGGCTCGGCCTTATGCCTGGTGACTTGTTCCACTCTTGCCGCCCTAGTTTCCGTCATACCGGTGTTATGTTCCTTGATTTTGCGTTCCTTACACGGTTGGGTGATTTATGGGACCCCCTTAACAGTTCGCTTTGAATAAAACTCCTCCAGCAAGGCCCAAACTTGGTTTTACCATTTGCCACCTAAGCCCTTTTCCCTTGGGTTTTCACGAGCCCAACGGTCATCTTTATTTACCCCCCGGGCCAGTGCTCCTTCGAGTGTTGGTCCAACCTGAGCGATGTCCGGCGCCCCTTGGGCAACCAGGGTCTATGCCAACCCGACGTCTGGCTCATCCGGTGTGCCCTGAGAACGAGATATGTGCAGCTCCTATCGGGATTTCTTGGCACTTCGGGCGGCTTGCTGGACTTGTTTTACCATTGTCGAAATGTTTTGCGAACCGGGATTCCGAGGCTGATCGGGTCTTCCCGGGAGAAGGTTTATCCTTCGTTGACCGTGAGAGCTTGTGATGGGCTGAGCTGGGACACCCCTACAGGGTATATAATCTTTCGAAAGCCGTGCCCGCGTTTATGAGGCAGATGGGAATTTGTTAATGTCCGGTTGTAGATAACTTGACACTTGACCCCTTTAAAATGCATCAACCGTGTGTGTAGCCATGATGGTCTCTTCTCGGCGGAGTCCGGGAAGTGAACACGGTTTGAGTTATGCTTGACGTAAGTAGTTTCAGGATCACTTCTTGATCAATTCTAGTTTCTCGGCCGATGCGTTGCTTCTCTTCTCGCTCTCACTTACGTATGTTAGCCATCATATATGCTTAGTGCTTGCTGCAGCTCCACCATATTACACCTTTTACCTACCTATGAGCTTAAATAGTCTTGATCTCGCGGGTGTGAGATTGCTGAGTCCCCGTGGCTCACAGATTCTACCAAAACAGATGCAGGTGCCGAGGATACTGGCGCAGATGGCGCAACTGAGCTGAAGTGGGAATTTGATGAGGCCCTTGGTCGTTACTATGTATCGTTTCCAGACGATCAGTAGTGGGGCCCAGTCGGGGCGGTCGGGGATCTAGCATTTGGGGTTGTCTTTTTTTTTATTTGTACTTGACCGTAGCCGGTCTATGAGTGTATTTGAATGATGTATGATCTTAAATTATGTATTGTGTGAAGTGGCGATTGTAAGCCAACTCTCTTTATCCCATTCTTGTTTATTACATGGGATTGTGTGAAGATGACCCTTCTTGCGACAAAACTACTATGCGGTTATGCCTCTAAGTCGTGCTTCGACACGTGGGAGATATAGCCGCATCGTGGGTGTTACAGAGGCTTAGTCAATGGGTCTGCAACATTCAGATCCGTATGTATCTTGCAAATCTCTATGTCTCCCACCTGGACTTGATCCCGGATGGGATTGAAGCGTCTCTTGATGTGCTTGGTCCTCTTGTGAAATCTGGATTCCTTTGCCAAGGCAATTGCACCAGTATTATCACAGAAGATCTTCATTGGTCCCGATGCACTAGGTATGACACCTAGATCGGAAATGAACTCCTTCATCCAGACTCCTTCATTTGCTGCTTCCGAAGCAGCTATGTACTCCACTTCACATGTAGATCCCGCCACGACGCTTTGTTTAGACCTGCACCAACTTACAGCTCCACTGTTTAATAAAAACACGTATCCGGTTTGCGATTTAGAATCGTCTGGATCAGTGTCAAAGCTTGCATCAACGTAACCATTTACGACTAGCTCTTTGTCACCTCCATATACGAGAAACATATCCTTAGTCCTTTTCAGGTATTTCAGGATGTTCTTGACCGCTGTCCAGTGATCCACTCCTGGATTACTTTGGTACCTTCCTGCTAAGCTTATTGCTAAGCACACGCCAGTCCTGGTACACAACATTGCATACATGATAGAGCCTATGGCTGAAGCATAGGGAACATCTTTCATTTTCTCTCTATCTTCTGCTGTGGTCGGGCATTGAGTTTGACTCAACTTCACACCTTGTAGTATGGGCAAGAACCCTTTCTTTGCCTGATCCATTTTGAACTTTTTCAAAACTTTATCAAGGTATGTGCTTTGTGAAAGTCCAATTAAGCGTCTTGATCTATCTCTATAAATCTTGATGCCCAATATATAAGCAGCTTCACCGAGGTCTTTCATAGAAATTTTTTTATTCAAGTATCCCTTTATGCTATCCAGAAATTCTATATCATTCCCAATTAATAATATGTCATCTACATATAATATCAGAAATGCTATAGAGCTCCCACTCACTTTCTTGTAAATACAGGCTTCTCCGAAAGTCTATATAAAACCATATGCTTTGATCACACTATCAAAGCATTTATTCCAACTCCGAGATGCTTGCACCAGTCCATAAATGGATCGCTGGAGCATGCACACTTTGTTAGCACCTTTTGGATCAACAAAACCTTCTGGCTGCATCATATACAACTCTTCTTCCAGAAATCCATTCAAGAATGCAGTTTTGACATCCATTTGCCAAATTTCATAATCATAAAATACAACAATTGCTAACATGATTCGGACAGACTTAAGCATCGCTGCGGGTGAGAAAGTCTCATCGTAGTCAACCCCTTGAACTTGTCGAAAACCTTTTGCAGCAAGTCGAGCTTTATAGACAGTTACATTACCATCAGCGTCAGTCTTCTTCTTAAAAATCCATTTATTCTCAATGGCTTGCTGATCATCGGGCAAGTCAACCAAAGTCCATACTTTGTTCTCATACATGGATCCCATCTCAGATTTCATGGCCTCTAGCCATTTTGTGGAATCTGGGCTCATCATCGCTTCCTCATAGTTCGTAGGTTCATCATGGTCAAGTAACATGACTTCCAGAATAGGATTACCGTACCACTCTGGTGCGGATCTTACTCTGGTAGACCTACGAGGTTCAGTAGAAACTTGATCTGAAGTTTCATGATCAATATCATTAGCTTCCTCACTGATTGGTGTAGTTGTCACAGGAACCGGTTCCTGTGATGAACTACTTTCCAATAAGGGAGAACGTATAGTTACCTCATCAAGTTCTACTTTCCTCCCACTCACTTCTTTCGAGAGAAACTCCTTCTCTAGAAAGGATCCGAATTTTGCAACGAAAATCTTGCCTTCAGATCTGTGATAGAAGGTGTACCCGACAGTCTCTTTTGGGTATCCTATGAAGACACATTTCTCCGATTTGGGTTCGAGCTTATCTGGTTGAAGTTTCTTCACATAAGCATCGCAGCCCCAAACTTTAAGAAATGACAACTTTGGTTTCTTGCCAAACCACAGTTCATGAGGCGTCATCTCAACGGATTTTGATGGTGCCCTATTTAACGTGAATGCAGCCGTCTCTAAAGCATAACCCCAAAACGATAGTGGTAAATCAGTAAGAGACATCATAGATCGCACCATATCTAGCAAAGTACGATTACGACGTTCGGACACACCATTTCGTTGTGGTGTTCCAAGTGGCGTGAGTTGCGAAACTATTCCGCATTGTTTCAAATGTAAACCAAACTCGTAACTCAAATATTCTCCTCCACGATCAGATCGTAGAAATTTTATTTTCTTGTTACGATGATTTTCCACTTCACTCTGAAATTCTTTGAACTTTTCAAATGTTTCAGACTTGTGTTTCATTAAGTAGATATACCTATATCTTCTCAAATCATCTGTGAATGTGAGAAAATAACGATACCCGCCGCGAGACTCAACATTCATTGGACCACAAACATTAGTATGTATGATTTCCAACAAATCAGTTGGTCGCTCCATAGTTCCAGAGAACGGCGTTTTAGTCATCTTGCCCATGAGGCACGGTTCGCAAGTACCAAGTGATTCATAATCAAGTGATTCCAAAAGCCCATCAGTATGGAGTTTCTTCATGCGCTTTACACCGATATGACCTAAACGGCAGTGCCACAAATAAGTTGCACTATCATTATCAACTCTGTATCTTTTGGTTTCAACACTATGAATATGTGTATCACTACTATCGAGATTCAACAAAAATAGACCACTCTTCAAGGGTGCATGACCATAAAAGATATTACTCATATAAATAGAACAACCATTATTCTATGACTTAAATGAATAACCGTCTCGCATCAAACAAGATCCAGATATAATGTTCATGCTCAACGCTGGCACCAAATAACAATTATTTAGGTCTAAAACTAATCCCGATGGTAGATGTAGAGGTAACGTGCCGACCGCGATCACATAGACTTTGGAACCATTTCCCACGCGCATCGTCACTTCGTCCTTAGCCAATCTTCGATTAATCCGTAGTCCCTGTTTCGAGTTGCAAATATTAGCAACAGAACCAGTATCAAATACCTAGGTACTACTGCGAGCATTAGTAAGGTACACATCAATAACATGTATATCACATATACCTTTGTTCACTTTGCCATCCTTCTTATCCACCAAATACTTGGGGCAGTTCCGCTTCCAGTGTCCAGTCTGCTTGTAGTAGAAGCACTCAGTCTCAGGCTTAGGTCCAGACTTTGGTTTCTTCTCTTGAGCAGCAACTTGTTTGCTGTTCTTCTTGGAGTTCCCCTTCTTCTTCCCTTTGCCCTTTTTCTTGAAACTGGTGGTCTTGTTAACCATCAACACTTGATGCTCCTTCTTGATTTCTACCTCCGCGGCTTTTAGCATTGCGAAGAGCTCAGGAATAGTCTTGTCCATCCCTTGCATATTATAGTTCATCACGAAGCTCTTATATCTTGGTGGCAGTGATTGAAGAATTCTGTCAATGACACTATCATCAGGAAGATTAACTCCCAGTTGAATCAAGTGATTATTATACCCAGACATTTTGAGTATGTGTTCACTGACAGAACTATTCTCCTCCATCTTGCAGCTATAGAACTTATTGGAGACTTCATATCTCTCAATCCGGGCATTTGCTTGAAATATTAACTTCAACTCCTGGAACATGGCATATGCTCCATGACGTTCAAAACGTCGTTGAAGACCCGGTTCTAAGCCGTAAAGCATGGCACACTAAACTATCGAGTAGTCATCAGCTTTGCTCTGCCAGACGTTCTTAACGTCGTCAGTTGCATCAGCAGCAGGCCTGGCACCCAGTAGTGCTTCCAGGACGTAATTCTTCTGTGCATCAATGATGATAATCCTCAGGTTACGGACCCAGTCCGTGTAATTGCTACCATCATCTTTCAACTTTGCTTTCTCAAGGAATGCATTAAAATTCAACGGAACAACAGCACGAGCCATCTATCTACAACAAACATAGACAAGCAAAATACTATCAGGTACTAAGTTCATGATAAATTTAAGTTCAATTAATCATATTACTTAAGAACTCCCACTTAGATAGACATCCCTCTAATCTTCTAAGTGATTACATGATCCATATCAACTACACCATGTCCGATCGTCACGTGATATGGAGTAGTTTCAATGGTGAACATCAATATGTTGATCATATCTACTATATGATTCACGCTCGACCTTTCAGTCTCCGTGTTTCGAGGCCATATCTGTTATATGCTAGGCTCGTCAAGTTTAACCTGAGTATTCCGCGTGTGCAACTGTTTTGCACCTGTTATATTTGAACGTAGAGCCTATCACACCCGATCATCACGTGGTGTCTCAGCACGAAGAACTTTCGCAACGGTGCATACTCAGGGAGAACACTTCTTGATAATTTAGTGAGAGATCATCTTAAAATGCTACCGTCAATCAAAGCAAGATAAGATGCATAAAGGATAAACATCACATGGAATCAATATAAGTGATATGATATGGCCATCATCATCTTGTGCTTGTGATCTCCATCTTCGAAGCACCGTCGTGATCACCATCGTCACCGGTGCGACACCTTGATCTCCATCGTAGCATTGTTGTCGTTACGCCATCTTATTGCTTCTACGACTATCGCTACCGCTTAGTGATAAAGTAAAGCAATTACAGGGCGTTTGCATTTCATACAATAAAGCGACAACCATATGGCTCCTGCCAGTTGCCGATAACTTCGGTTACAAAACATGATCATCTCATACAATAAAATATAGCATCACGTCTTGACCATATCACATCACAACATGCCCTGCAAAAAGAAGTTAGACGTCCTCTACTTTGTTGTTGCAAATTTTACGTGGCTGCTACGGGCTTTGCAAGAACCGTTCTTACCTACGCATCAAAACCACAACGATAGTTCGTCAAGTTAATGTTGTTTTAACCTTTGCAAGGATCGGGCGTAGCCACACTCGATTCAGCTAAAGTGAGAGAGACAGACACCCGCCAGTCACCTTTAAGCACGAGTGCTCGTAACGGTGAAACCAGTCTCGCGTAAGCGTACGCGTAATGTCGGTCCGGGCCGCTTCATCTCAAAATACCGTTGAGCCAAAGTATGACATGCTGGTAAGCAGTATGACTTGTATCGCCCACAACTCACTTGTGTTCTACTCGTGCAAATGACATCTACGCATAAAACCTGGCTCGGATGCCACTATTGGGGAACGTAGTAATTTCAAAAAATTTCCTACGCAGACGCAAGATCATGGTGATGCATAGCAACGAGAGGGGAGAGTAATGTCCACGTACCCTCGTAGACCGTAAGCGGAAGCGTTATGACAACGCGGTTGATGTAGTCGTACGTCTTCACGATCCGACCGATCCAAGTACCGAACGTACGACACCTCCGAGTTCAGCACACGTTCAGCTCGATGACGATCCCCGGACTCCGATCCAGCAAAGTGTCGGGGATGAGTTCCATCAGCACGACGGTGTGGTGACGATGATGATGTTCTACCGGCGCAGGGCTTCGCCTAAGCTTCGCGACGATATGACCGAGGTGGAATATGGTGGAGGGGGGCACCGCACATGGCTAAGGAACGATCTCGTAGATCAACTTGTGTGATCTAGGGTGCCCCCTGCCCCCGTATATAAAGGAGGGAGGTGCGACCGGCACCCAAGGGGTGCGCCTGGGGAGTCCTACTCCCACCGGGAGTAGGACTCCCCCCTCTTGCCTTGGTGGAGAAGGAAAGGGGGGAGGGGATAGAGGAAAGGGGGGCGCCGCCCCCCCTCCTTGTCCTATTCAGACTAGGGGAGAGGGGGCGCGCGGCCTGCCCTGGCCGGCCCTCCTCTTCTCCCTCATGGCCCATCTAGGCCCAATAACCCCCGGGAGGGTTCCGGTAACCCCCCGGTACTCTGGAAAAATCCCGGTTTCTCCCGGAACATTTCCGATATCCAAATATAGGCTTCCAATATATCAATCTTTATGTCTCGACCATTTCGAGACTCCTCTTCATGTCTTGGGTCACATCCGGGACTCCGAACAACCTTCGGTACATCAAAATATATAAACTCATAATAAAACTATCATCGTAATGTTAAGCGTGCGGACCTTACGGGTTCGAGAACTATGTAGACATGACCTAGAACTATTCTCGGTCAATAACCAATAGCGGAACCTGGATGCTCATATTGTCTCCTACATATTCTACGAAGATCTTTATCGGTCAAACCGCATAACAGCATACGTTGTTCCCTTTGTCATCGGTATGTTACTTCCCCGAGATTCGATCGTCGGTATCTAATACCTAGTTCAATATTGTTACCGGCAAGTCTCTTTACTCGTTACGTAATGCATCATTCCATAACTAACTCATTAACTACATTGCTTGCAAGGCTTATAGTGATGTGCATTACCGAGAGGGCCCAGAGATACCTCTCCGACAATCGAAGTGACAAAACCTAATCTCGAAATACGCCAACCCAATATGTACCTTTGGAGACACCTGTAGTACTCCTTTATAATCACCCAGTTATGTTGTGACGTTTGGTAGCACCCAAAGTGTTCCTCCGGTAAACGGGAGTTGCATAATCTCATAGTTACAGGAACATGTATAAGTCATGAAGAAAGCAATAGCAATATACTAAATGATCAAGTGCTAGGTTAACGGAATGGGTCATGTCAATCACATCATTCTCCTAATGATGTGATCCCATTAATCAAATGACAACACATGTCTATGGTTAGGAAACATAACCATCTTTGATTAATGAGCTAGTCAAGTAGAGGCATACTAGTGACTATATGTTTGTCTATGTATTCACACATGTATCATGTTTCCGGTTAATACAATTCTAGCATGAATAATAAACATTTATCATGATATGAGGAAATAAATAATAACTTTATTATTGCCTCTAGGGCATATTTCCTTCACATATGTGTTCGGTGATCTAGCCCTTGTGTGATCGATTACTTGTCAGTTTAGTGATTCTCTTGTTTCTCCCCGTGTTTCCCCTTGTGTTTTCCGCGCGTTCTTTGTGTTTCCCCCCCTTAGGATCCACTCCAAACGTGAAAGATCGGCCCCTAGGGTTCCGCCCTACATCATCTTGGTATCATGAGCCACGTTGATCATGTTTTTGGAGCCCCTACCCCATGCTTTCTAGCTTGATTTTGTTGATTTCGTCCTAAATCGGAAAATCCCCACCAAAAATAGCCCCCATTTTTTTTATGATTTGTTGGTTTGATGATGTTTTGTTGATTTTGATCCGTGGATTTGCTTGGTTTAAAGTGGATCTAGCTTTCCCCCAAGTTCCCCACTTTCCATCCACAAAATCTCCCCAATTTTGCCCCCGAAATCATTAATTTCCGCCCCAAAATCGAGTTCCTCGAGTTCACCCTCGGATTTGGAGCCCGGACATCCGGCCCGACCTCCGGACATCTGGCCATCTCGGAAATCCACCCATTAGCCCGGACATCCGGCTCCTGGAGTGCATTTTTGCACAAGTTTCTGGACATCAGGTCCCGGAAATCCGGCCCGAGCCCCGGATGTCCGGCCCCTGTCATTTCAGCTTTTCCCGTTTCATCGTTTCGGTCATAACTAATTCATCCGGAGTCCGATTTGACGTTCTTTAGCTCGTTTTGAATCTCTTGACATCCCCCTTCCCACAAAAATACCACCAACATCATTTGACTCCATCAAATTTTGTGAATTTTGGCATCTTTGCCTAGGGCTTCCACCACATCATCCACTACACCACCACCGATTTCCGCAACCTAACCTATTTTGCTTGCCATAGCATTAGTGGTTGCTTGAGTGGTGATTCGAGTCTCCTAAGGTGTTTCGGCTACTTAGGGACGGTTGCTTCTTCATCAACCACCACCACCACCACTTCCACATAACCTTGCTCACCATACACTTCCGACAACCCAACTTAACCCAATTGTTGTTTGAGCTTGTTCGAGTTGTGGATTGTGTCTCCTAAGGTGTTTAGGCTACTTAGGGATGGCAACTTCAACTCCGACACGTGTATAGCCCATCATTCCACTTCCGCATTGCCAAGTGCAAACCACCACCGCTTTCCGCTACCACCATTTTGACATTTGACATTTGAGATTTTGAGTTCACGGTTTTTCCGTTTCCTAAGGTGTTTCGGCTAATTAGGAACGAGTCTCTATCATCTTGGTTTCTACATCAAGAACACCGCCACTCATCATCGCCTCGAGGTCGTCATCGACTTTGACCACTTCACCATCATCCGTCCGTGGCGAACATACGAGAAACCTTCGACGGTAACCTCCATATCATCTTGGTATCGTGGTATCCCTCCATTGTATATTCCCCTTGCCATTGCATTGTTAACCCCTAGCCCATTTTGCATTACTTGCCTATTGAGACTAGCCATTTGAGTATTGCCGGCAACATTACTTGTGCACATTAGTGATCATACTTCCCATAGCATATATACCATATCATCGTGGTGCATATATTGGTATCATATCTTGTGTCACAAGTTTGTTCCCGCATATACACAATTACTATCTTGGTTTGTGCATTGTACAAAGTGGCCATACAAAAAAAGAAGAAGAATAAAGCTTTTAAGCAAAGGAAGAGAGCAAAGAAGCTTGTAAGCAAGTGCCATAGCATCATACCACATTGCATATAAGATTGTCATATCCGATCATCTTGGATCATCTTGAGAGAAACACCGGGAACCATACATACATAGCATACTTGGGATAGAAGTTTATCCATTTTGCATCTTATAGGTTGTGCACAAGTGTCGTATCCGCCTATTGAGCAATCGTGTTAGCGTCTCTCTTGAGTTGTGCAACACGAGCGTTTTCTGTGGATTCCACATTTCGTGCTCATTCCTTGGTTGCATGACCCCATTTATCTATCCGTGTGTGCGTTTCCGTGTGCCATCCATATTGCTATTGGTCCATTTGTTTCACTTGCGAATTTGTGAATCTCTTTCAACATTATTGACTCTTGCTAACATTTTGCATTAAATTTTTGTGCCACTATCCTCATCAAGCTCCTCCATAAGCTTTACTTGTGTAGGTGTGAGAACCGTCAAGGATTGGTACCAATAGTGCTGTTTCATTGTCCGCATTTGAGTGAACTTGATTCATTGTCAAAATCGGTCAAGGTACATTGGTATAAGTTCTTCTCTTTCTCCCACTCATATTTGCTCGAGTCTTGTGATGGATAGGCAAGGCATTTCATCTCCGGTCTACAACAACAATGACGGCGTGAACAACTACATCAACAAAGCATCCATCTTCAATCTACAACGACAAATACATGGCGCACAATCAAGATTGTGAGAGCGCATCGAGAACATCTCCATCGACATTCGTCACTCCGAAGCAAGGAAAAGGGACTACATCGACAAGAAGCTTTCCGCACATAAAGAGGAGCAAGATGCAAGGATGGAGGAGATTAGAGCCTTGATCAAGTCTTCTTCCCCTTCGTCATCTTCAAGGCGGCGACATTCAAGCCACAAGTCTTCGGAGCACAAACAAGATGCAAGTGGAAGTCGTCCTAGTCAACATCTACATGGCGACCACCATCACGTTCGCGATCCACATCGTCATGAAGGGCAAGTCACCTCCAAGCATCATGTGCACGACGACGATGAACGCCATTGAGCTCAAGCACGATAACAACATCATCATCATGAAGATGCTCCACAAGCACAAATGCACAAGTCCCAACAAGCTCTACTTCACGCCAAGTCGACGCTTCATGATCACAAAAGAAGACCGCGAGACCACCACCACCAAGACGGTGCTACGACTACAACAACCACTTCGGCATCTTCACCAAGTGCTATCAAGGCATCTTCACCTTTGGACGTACGACATCTTCGCCTACTTCCCATGAGCACGCCTACAACGAGTTCTTCAAGTCCAAGGCGACCACCTACGAGCAAGGGCGACACTTCCATCTGCGGAAGCCCCTCAAGGAAGATGGCCGAGCATGGGAAACTCCCTTCGGTCATGGAGACGAGCTACGAGGTGCCAACTCATATGGCCCTCCAAAACCAAGACGGTGACAAGACGGTCAAGCAAGGGCCATCCCCTTCGACCACGGCGATGAGCGCGAACCTCTTCAACATCATGAAGATGGCGCTCACATTGGACTCATACTCCGAGTCAAGCTACGCGATCGCGCATGGAGACATTTGCACAAACATCTCTCCGACACCCACATATGAAGAGATGCCCCAAGAGCCATGTGAGGAGAGCCACTACCACATGAGTGACATGAGTGAATCCACCATATGTGACATTGAGAGCATTTCCTATGAGAGGATGAGTGTGACCACCACTAGCCCCACACATGAGAGCATGCCACACATCTTATGTGAGGTTGAGCGCCATTTGAGTGACTCCACCAACCATATGAATGAGAGCATCCTTGAGGGAGTGAGTGAGGTAGTTGACACGGCATGTGAGGCCACTATGATTTCTAATGACTTAACCTCTACTCCTAGTGTGTTTTCTTCTTTGGTGCAAGGTCTCCTACATGACGACATGCCTATCCTCGACGAGTCCATCCCTCCAATGGAGACACCGATGGCCATGGTGGACGATGATGCACCCCCACATGGTTCCATCAAGATGAAGATGACAACGAATGGGTCTTCAACACCTCACCTACAACACATGAGCGACGCACCAAAGGTAACATAGGTGAGGGTGCTTCTGTTGTCCCACTAGAGGACTATCTTACCAATGATTGCTTGCATGATGTTGATCCACCTATTCCCATGCTTCATGCTAGTGCGACTTCCTCATGTCTTGACTTACCTATTTATGATGAATATGATGATGAGCATGTTGAGTTGCCTAGTTGTGATGCTATGCTCCATAGGATATCATGTGCAAATTATTTTGGTCACATCATGTTTGACAACCCTTTGAACTTGTCATATGCTATGAGTGAGATCTTCCATATTGCATCTTTACAATCTCAACATAGTAACTATGCATGCCCCATTAAAATCAACCCCATTTGCACTTATGGCATAGATGACACGATGATGGTCATTGGCTTTTGCTTCTCTTGTGATGATATTGCCATGCTTCCTTTACATGATTTGCACAATTCATCTACTATGTCATGCCATGACCACATTGTTCCAAATATGCATTGTTTTGGATGTTGTCAATATTCTCCACGTGATGTTTCTACTCTTGCTCATGAGGAGACCCCCATAGTTTCCTCATACATATTAGGAGATATTGGTGCATTCCATACTTTGCATGATTCCCACAATTGCGTGCACCTTATGCATTCCATGAATAACAATGCTCTAGATATTTCTCATGATGCATTACACAATTTGAGTCTCCATTATGCGATACATAATAACAAACCTCTCATGATGGATGACATGTTTCTATATCACACATCTCATTTATTTGAGCATTGGCTATTTTGTGCTAACCGACAGATGCCCGTGTGCATCATGATGGATGATGTGTACATGCTAACCGACACATGCCCGTGCTAACCGACACATGCTATTTTGTGTAGGTACTCATGTATACTCGTCAACCTCTCAATCCCAAGAGTTGATGAAACGAGCTCTTGAGAGCAACGACGCTTTGGGATCCCGTGGACTATCCTTACCACCATTCCCTTTGCGCAAGGACTATGCACATCTCTTTTACTTGGCTCTCACACAGCTATGGGCTATTTACCACTTGTCACCTTATGCCCATACTATTGTGTTCGCTTTGCATGTTATGCCTCTTTCTATGCCTTTGACATGCAATTGTGACCCTTGCTTGCACTTACATATGATTCACCATTATGATACTTCTATGTGTATTTGCATGCTTGGTGGATATACTTGTAGCTATTGCCATGATTTCTTTGTGCCCCATGTTATTGATACTTGTTGTGTTGGGAGAGTCATGATGACACATTGCTATTTACATATGGCCTCTCACCAATACATTCATGCTACTTTCCTCACATCTTGCTTTCATGCTTGTGCTATGTCATGTGAATTATTCATGCACACTATTTGCACCAATGACATGTTTGCCATGATTCCTCCTAGTATGTTGCATCTTCGCACTACTAGCTTGCTTGTCTTGATTGCTATGATTGCTTGCTTGGTTGCATCACCCATGTTCCACTATTACTTGCTTTCTTGGGTTGATGACATATATGCTCATGCCTCTCACTTGATTTGTCATGATCATTGTCTTTGTCTCCATTAGTTGCATCTCTCATATCACCTTGTATTGAGTGCCAACTTGCTATGCTTATTGATCTTGGAGACTTTGACACTTTACTTGTGATGCATGCTTGTTTGATTGAGCCTCTTGTATTTGGATGTTCTTACATCATATGCCTCCATACTTTGAAATGCTCCCTTGTACTTTCTTATGATGAGCATGATGCATACACTTGTTTGGTATCTTACCACACGAATGATAGGTTTTGCACTTCCGCTAACCTCATTTCTTTTCCGAGTGTTTGTCATGTTCTTTCATTTTGAAGGATTCACAAGGCATTACCGTCATGAGACATATTGGTTATGTGAAGGCATACATGGTGTGCAACTCCAACATCTTCCGGAACATTCATAAGGTGAACTCCTTCTCTTTGAGCCATCCTCAAATACGCATATTGTGATAGCGGCAAAGGTGTCCCGTCTTTTGGTGGGATGGTGGCTATCATTTTGGAGGAAGTCGAGTTTGACGATCTGACTATGAACATGCGAGGACGTCGCGCCTTAGCAATTGCTAAACCAACTCCGAGAGGTTATCAACCACGCCGGAGCATGATCAACCTGACCACGAAGGTCTGTTTCCTGCAGGCAAACGAAGAACAAGCAAGAAACTAAGATTGCAATCTGGATATTGCGAATATAAGAGGAAAGCTTTATTGATCAAGGTGGGGTTCTGTGACGCCTTTGTCTGGTCGTTGAACACAAACGAAGTACACGAAGTTGCAGCTATGGCGAACTTTAATCTAAACAAAACCCAAAGTCTAAACGATGCCCTAAGGGCTGTATATATGGAGGAAGGAATTTCGTGGCCCTTGGTGGAGGGGTCCGAAATCAACCCTATCTCTTGTTTCCCCACACATACGGACTCTAAAAATAGCCTATACTTATGTATTTCGAAATTACATGGGCCTGGCCCAATAATAAGGTGACGCAACACCTAGAATAGCCTCGGGACGAAATTTATGAAGTGGCATCTTGTATATTTCGTCCAAGGCTTCATGCACCCATTATGGTGGCTTTAAAGTCCTGAAATCATCACTTGTAACTCTGTTCTTGTTTCCCTTGCGCATTCCATCGTCTCCATGCTTGTTCTTGCTCCAACGTTCATCCTTCTCCAAGCTAGGCCCTTCATTTGTAAGCAAAACAAATGTATCCAATTTAGGCAGCATCATATTCTCATGAACATTAGAATCATTACCAAGAAACAAAAGTACCTGGTAATTTAGCAGCAGGGGTTGTGGGTGTAACAATGGTATTGATGTCCTCATCATCCTCCCCTTCTTGAAATGAAGTCGTCCTCGACGGAAGTTTATCTTCCTCACCCAAATAAGGCTTCAAATCTGCAATGTTAAAAGTGGGACTGACCCCAAAATCTGCAGGCAGCTCAAGTTTATATGCATTATCATTTATTTTCTCCAACACCTTAAAGGGACCATCAGCACGTGGCATTAGCTTTGATTTGCGCAAATCAGGAAATCTATCCTTACGCAAATGTAACCAAACAGGATCTCCAGGTGCAAACACAACATGTTTTCTACCCTTATCTCCAGCAAGTTTATATTTAGCATTCATACGCTCAATGTTTTCCCAAGTTAACTCATGCATTTTTAAAATCAATTGAGCACGTTGTTTAGCATCAAAATTAACCTTCTCCGAAGATGGACGAGGCAACAAATCAATAGATGCACGAGGTAGGAAACCATACACAACTTCAAAAGGGCACATCTTAGTAGTAGAATGCAATGAACGATTATAAGAAAATTCAATATGAGGCAAGCATTCCTCCCACATTTTCTTATTATTCTTCAAAACAGCCCTAAGCATAGTAGACAATGTTCTATTGACTACTTCAGTTTGTCCATCAGTTTGGGGGTGACAAGTAGTACTAAAAAGCAGTTTAGTCCCCAGCTTAGCCCATAAACATCTCCAAAAGTGGCTAAGAAATTTAGTATCACGATCTGAAACAATAGTATTTGGCACACCATGCAAGCGAATAATTTCACGAAAGAACAAATCGGCAACATTAACAACATCATCGCTTTTATGACATGGTAAAAAGTGTGTCATTTTCGAGAATCTATCCACGACAAAAAATATGCTATCCCTCCCCTTCTTTGTTCTAGGTAAACCTAAAACAAAGTTCATAGATATATCCTCCCAAGGAACACTAGGTACAGGCAAAGGCATATATAAACTGTGAGGATAGAGTTGTGACTTAGCTTTTTGACATGTAGCGCAGCGAGCAATAAAACGCTCAACATCCCGTCTCATCTTTCGCCAAAAGAAATGTGTAGCAAGTACGTTGAGGGAGTCCTGGACTAGGGGGTGTCCGGATAGCCGAACTATCATCATCGGCCGGACTCCAAGACTATGAAGATACAAGATTGAAGACTTCGTCCCATGTCCGGATGGGACTTTCCTTGGCGTGGAAGGCAAGCTTGGCAGTACGGATATGTAGATCTCCTACCATTGTAACCGACTCTGTGTAACCCTAGCCCTCTCCAGTGTCTATATAAACCGGATGGCTTTAGTCCATAGGACGAACAACAATCATACCATAGGCTAGCTTCTAGGGTTTAGCCTCCTTGATCTCGTGGTAGATCTACTCTTGTAATACCCACATCATCAATATCAATCAAGCAGGACGTAGGGTTTTACCTCCATCAAGAGGGCCCGAACCTGGGTAAAACATTGTGTCCCTTGTCTCCTGTTACCATCCGCCTAGACGCACAGTTTGGGACCCCCTACCCGAGATCCGCCAGTTTTGACATCGACATTGGTGCTTTCATTGAGAGTTCCTCTGTGTCGTCACCGATAGGCTCGATGGCTTCTTCGATCATCAACAACGACGCAGTCTAGGGTGAGACCTTTCTCCCCGGACAGATCTTCGTATTCGGCGGCTTTGCACTGCGAGCCAATTCGCTTGGCCATCTGGAGCAGATCGAAAGCTACGCCCCTGGCCGTCAGGTCAGATTTGGAAGTTTAAACTTCACGGCTGACATCCGCGGGGACTTGACCTTCGATGGATTCGAGCCACAGCCGAGCGCGCCGCACTGTCACGACGGGCATGATTTAGCTCTGCAGCCGGACAGTACCCTGGAGGCCGCACACGAGTCCGCTCCGATCTTCAATTCGGAGCCGGCTGCGCAGATCGAGGACGGGTGGCTAGACACCGCCTCGAGGGCTGCAACCTCTACGGCGATGCAGCCGAACTCTGACCTTGTCCCTTGTGAAGCTCGTGACTCCGAGGTGCCGGACTCCTCGCCGGACTCCGAGCCTTAAGACCGAATCCAATTGGGCGCCGATCATGGAGTTCACCGCTGCAGACATCTTTCAACACTCACCTTTTGGCGACATCTTGAGTTCGCTAAAGTATCTCTCGTGATTAGGAGAGCCCTGGCCGGACTGCGGTCAGGACGGTTGGGATGCGGTCAACAAAGAAATTCAAGGCCCACCCACCACCTATTTAGTAGCCACTATCGACGATTTAACCGACATGCTAGACCTCGACTCTGAAGACATCGACGGTATGGACGACAATGCCGGAGACGACCAAGAACCAGCGCCTACTAAGCACTAGAAAGCCACCTCAACGCATGACATATACATGGTGGATACTCCAAAGGGAAGCGATAACGAGGAACAACGGGACGTGGCGAAGGACAACTCCCCCGACCAACAACCAAAACGGCGACGCAAGCACCGCCCGAAGTCCCGCCTCGATAACAACGGCACCCATACCAACCCAGCCTTAGAGCAGGGCGAAGCCGTGGAAGACGAACATGCCACCAAGCAACCATCCGAACAGGATGAACCGGACAAGCAACCATCCGAACAGGATGAACCGGACAAGCAACCCATCCCCGGCGAAAACAACAGTGCAGACGATCTCACGCTGGACACATCACCGGAGCATAAGAACCTTCATAAAAGGCTCGTCGCCACTGCAAGAAGTATGAAGAAGCAAAAGCGGAAGCTCAAAACAGCGGAGGATGCACTCATAATAAGATGGAGCAAAGTACTCAATACCGCAGATAAATACGACAATAGTCACCAAACAAAGAGCTACCCGAAGCGCAAGTTGTTGCCCAAATTTGACGAGGAGGCCGTAGAGCCCCCACAGTCAAAAAAGAAAGAGGCCGCCTAGCCGGATAGACGACCAGATGACAGGCTAAGAGCGACAAGCGGCGCCGCACACCAGCCGGCACACGATCCACATAAGGATCCTCGCAAAAAGGATGGCCCGGCCAGGTCCATCTATGGGCCAAAAAAGAAGACTCCAGGGAGCAACACAACCCGCCGAGTGTTTGACAACAGCACACCTAAATACAGGGGTGCCACACACCCACTATGTTTCACCGATGAGGTACTGGATCATGAATTTCCAGCGGGATTCAAACCCGTCAACATAGAGGCATATGACGGAACAATAGACCCCGGAGTCTGGATTGAGGATTATATCCTACACATACATATGGCCAGAGGAGACGATCTCCATGCCATAAAATACCTACCCCTCAAGCTCAAAGGGCCAGCTCGGCATTGGCTCAAAAGCCTCCCAGAAAATACCATTGGAAGTTGGGAAGAGCTCGAGGATGCGTTTCGAGCAAATTTTCAGGGGACTTATGTCCGCCCTCCGGATGCAGACGATTTAAGTCACATAACTCAACAGCCCGGAGAGTCAGCACGCAAATTCTGGAACAGGTTCCTCACCAAAAAGAACCAAATAGTCGACTGTCCGGACGCCGAAGCCTTAGCAGCTTTTAAACATAACGTCCGAGACGAATGGCTCGCCAGACACCTCGGCCAGGAAAAGCCAAGAACAATGGCCGCGCTAACAAGCCTCATGACCCGCTTTTGCGCGGGGGAAGATAGCTGGCTGGCAAGATGCAGTACCAGCGACCCAAGTACATCCGAGGTCCGGGATGGAAATGGGAAATCACGACGCAGAAAAGATCAGCGCCGGAATAAGGAAAATGGCCCAAATAGCACGGCGGTCAACGCCGGATTCAAAAGCTCTCGGCCGAATAATAAAACACTGCCTCTTAAGGACAACAGTGATGAGCTATCCAACCTAAATAAAATCTTGGATAGGATGTGTCAAATCCATAGTACCCCCGGGAAGCCTGCAAACCATACCCACAGAGATTGTTGGGTCTTCAAGCAGTCCGGCCGACTTAACGCCGAACATAAGGGGCTCGACACACCAAGCGAAGACGACGAACCCCACAAGCAGCACACCGGGAAACAGAAGACTTTCCCACTAGAAGTCAAAACAGTGAACTCACTTCATGTGATCACAAGGAAAAATAGTGCGGCACCTGCTAAAACACGCGCCGCACGTTCCACCCCAGCAGAGTCCCGAAATTGGATGTTTAAACCAATTACTTTCGACCATCAGGATTACTCCAGAAGTGTTCAAAACGCAGGAGGGACTGCTTTGGTATTGGATCCCATAATCAATGGACTACAATTCACACAAGTCCTAATGGATGGCGGCAGCGATATAAACCTGCTATACCAGGACACCATCCGCAGAATGGGGATAGACCCTAACAAAATTCACCGTAGCAGCACTTCCTTCAAAGGAGTGACGCCAGGTCTTTACGCCAATTGCACAGGCTCTGTACTGCTAGAGGTTGTGTTCGGTTCATCCGACAACCTCCGTCGCGAAAAGCTCACTTTCCATATCGCCCCATTCAAAAGTAGCCATCAAGCACTACTGGGACGCGAAGCTTTCGCCCGCTTTAACGCAGTACCGCATTACGCGTCTCTTACGCTTAAAATGCCCGGTCCACGTGGCATAATCTCATTAAAGGGTAATTCCGAGTGTTCCTCGACCACGGAAAACGTGAGACTGCCTTGACAGCCACACACTAATCCGACCTTGCTGGTCAAAAGCCCCTAAAAACAGGTCATTCAGACCTCGGACACGGTTAGGCGAGTCCGGCATAAATAAACAAGGGGCTTCCCAGCCGCATACCTCTTTACAAGGGGCTGCACGTATAAACGATGAGAGCCAATAAAGCTCAACTTTATTCATCTTCCAAATCATACTTTATTTTAAATACATCTTTTGCACGATATTTTTTCCAAACTAAGTTCTTCTCTTTTTCAGATGAAGCACGTGCTACACCCGTCCAGGATACAGCACAATGGAGACACAGGCGCAGACGTGCAGCAGGGACCCGTTGCAAGGATTCTTTTCAGATTAAGACCCTGCATAAACCTTTCTTACTGTCTCTTGTTGATACGCATCCCCCGGTTTACTACCATAACCAAGGAGGAGGCTGGCATTTTGGCGTCGGCCGCGTCAGAAGTTCTCGCCCGTACCTGGACACTAGGGGCTTAGGGCATTGTTCTGCCCGGTATCATAAAGACCGAATACCTCAGGGAGTGTTCGGCGTCTCGAGTTAGGCCTTATATGCATCAGCTCCGAATCATGTCTTTGGTCAAATGTTGGGTTTGCCCGGCTCCTGTGTTTTGTTGCCTTACGTTCCACTCCATCGGCTAACGTGGCACCAGGAGAACTACTGCGATTGTGCCCCAGTTCGGCCGGGCGAGCAACTCAGTAGAGAAAGCCGAAAACTGGCAGTCATGATATAGCGAGAGACTGGTCAACCACTCGATTGACTACTGGAATGTTTAGAATTCCTCCACTTTGACGAAGGACCGCTTCCCGGTCAGGCACATACGTGCCCCGAGTTCGGAGAGCGCGGTGCCTCTAGGGGCTATATAGTAGCCCCACCATCGAGCTCCTATGGATAAGCCAAAGTGATAAAGCATTATAGTCCGGTTGCCTAGTTTGCTATGCTACCACCTCCTTCAAAGGACCAAGACGTTGGATTAAGTGTGAAAAAGCATTTTTGCAAACACCCCCGCACCATGTGCGTGGGGGCTGAAGCCAAAGACTGCCATCTTTCAGGTTATACACACATATATGGTCACACAGGAGATAGTCCAGTACTTGAACACACAAGTATAAAAAGCGTTACATTATAAATATGATCCCACAAATCATATATGTCATTTGAACATAACATCTTTCAAGCACTGCGACTCTATTAAACGAGTGCCCTGCAGGACTTCCTCAAAATAGTGCTCGGTGGGTAATAGGCTTTTGTCCGAACCTCGGGATGCAACATCGGTAGCATCCATCTCCGCCCAGTATGTCTTAACACAGGCGAGAGCCATCCATGCACCCTCTATGCATGCCGACCGCTGCATCGCCTTGATATGCGGCACCGCCTCAAGGAATTGCTACAACAAACCAAAATAACTCTTCGGCTTGGGCCTTTCTGGCCACAGATGAGCCACCACATCCGTCATGGCAAGTCCGGACAATCTATTCAGCTCAGCCCACTCAACCAACCGATCGGACAACGGAAGCGGACGCTCCGGACTATGGAATTGAGACCAGAAAAGCTCTTCCGTTTCGTGATCCTTCTGGCTTCGGAAGTGCACGACTGCGTCCGCCGCACTCGCCGCCAAATCCAGATAAGGATCCTCCGCACCACATAATTGGCCCAACTGAGCATATTTCGGATCCATGAACTTCCTACGCAGCAGAAAGGGCTTTCCAGCCGCAATGTCTCCGGCCTGACGTAGTTCCTCCTTCATAGCCCGCATCGCGCAACGGGCATCCTTGGCTTCGGCGGCGGCCTTCTTCAGGTCCTCTTGCTCCGCTCGGCGTTCTCTTTCAAGAACCTCATAGCGGTCGGTAGCATATTTTAATTTCACGGCCGTTCCGGCCATCTCCTCCCTGCTTCGGCAGTGAGCAGCCTTTTCGGCTTTTAATTCCTCCGCTGCCTTCGAGGCAGCCGCATCACTTTTCCTGGCTTGCTCCTTGGCTCGAGCAAGCTCTGCTCGAAGGTTTTCCACAGCAGCGGCACCATCTGCATCAAGCATACTAATTGTAAGGAACGGGCATTAGCTCCCTCACTAGGTGACCGCGGAGAAACCACCTACCTTGTGACTCGTCAAGTCGTTTATTGACCAGCGCGATGTCCGCATCCGCAACATCAAGTTGCCGCTTCAGCTCGGCAACTCCATCAGTCCGGCTGGCCACCGAACGTTCCGCCACCTGCATAGGAAAGGCGACATTCTATAACTGAGACTATGATCCTCGGCACGCTGTCGCTTTCGACAGCATCCCAAGTCTCAGGGGCTACTATCTATACAGGGCACACTCTATGTGCAAAACTGTCAAAAGGTATGTCATTTTTTGCGTACCTCAAACCCCGTCAGCAAACTTCCGACGGCCTCATGCAACCCGCTCTCGGCGGATGAGATCCTTTCAATCACCATACTCATTAAAGTGCGGTGATCTTCTGAGATAGACGCCCTCTCGAGCAAATCCTGCAGCTCCACCGGCCGTACTCCAGTGGGTGCCGAACTCCCCGGCCCCGCCGGATTCGGGGAGACCCTCCGTGACGACACCTCAGGATCGTCCGCCCCGCCCGACGGGGCGGCAGATGGAGGCGTTTCGCTCTCCATCATCTCCGGACGAAGGTCCCCCGAAGATGAGCTCTGTTGAGAAGGGCTGAGATCCGAACTACAAGGTGAAAACTTCGGTTACCCTCAGAAATAAAGTAGGAATGTCCCCTATTACAAAACTTCCCCTTTTTTACTTATGGCTCGCTGGAGGGCTTTTTCCTTTGGGGAGACTGTGTGGCCGGGGCTCTTCCCGGCACAGGACCTTCCGGTGCAGATTTCTTTCCCCGCTTTGAGGCCTTGGCCTCCGGGTCTTCGGAAGCGGTCCTCTTCTCCCCCTGAAGGGAGGGATTCTCGATTCCCCCCTTACTGAAAGCCTCCTTGGCAGAGGTGGTAGTTTCCCTGTGCCCCCCTTCGCCATCCTCTGAGGGTGCAACTTCCAATATTTTGATTAATACGGGATCTGGCATGGTCTCAGGGAGGGGGGTCGGACACCGTATCAGTTTTGCTTGCGCTATCCACTCCTGTCCAAGGGATACTTGGTTAAAAGGCAAACCCATGATAGATGAATGGACAATGTGTCCAGATACAGGGCTACTTACTTGAGAATCCGGGCGATTGCAGCTTAGGCCAGCGTCCTCGGTCAAGTCCGGACGCATCTCTTGCCATCCGAAGAACAGTTTGTACATCTCCATGGGTGTCAAACCCATGAAGTGTTGGAGAGCTCGTGGTCCCTCCGGATTAAATTCCCACAGGCGGAGAGGGCGACGTTTGCAGGGCAGAAGGAACCGAATCAGCATAACCTATGTCACTACGACCAGATTGATCTCCCTTTCTTGGAGGTCTCGAATCCGGCCCTGCAAAAGGGGGACGTCTTTGGACGGCCCCCAGTCAAGCCCTTTGTTGACCCATGACGTCAGCCGTTGTGGAGGGCCCGGGCGAAAGGCGGACGGCGGCCTCTGCCTGCTGCCCCTGGGGGCGGTGATATAGAACCACTCCTGTTGCCACAAGCCGAGCTCCTCCTGAAAAGAGCCCTCGGGCCATGGAGCATCGGCCCTCTTACTTATAACCGCCCCGCCGCACTCTGCCTGACGCCCCTCAATCATCTTCGGCTCCACGTTGAAGGTTTTGAGCCAAAAGCCAAAGTGAGGGGTAGTGCGGAGGAAGGCTTCGCAGACGACAATGAAAGATGAGATGTGGAGGATGGACTCCGGAGCCAAATCGTGGAATTCCAGCCCATAGTAAAACATGAGCCCCCTCACGAAGGGATCCATCGGGAAGCCTAAACCCCGACGGAAGTGAGACACGAACACGACGCTCTCGCCGGGCTCGGGAGTAGGAATAACTTGCCCTCGGGCAGGCAACCTATGTGAAATCTCGTAGGTTAAGTACCTAGCATCTCTCAGCTTTAGCACGTCCTCTTTCGTGATGGAGGAAGGCATCCACCGACCTTGTAGGTCGGAGCCAGACATTGTCTAAGGTCGAAAGTACCCGAATCTGGAGCCCTGGGTGTTGGAACTCGGGGCGAGGGGCGGATTCGATTGAGGATTGGAGAAAAAGAACGGGCCTTGGTCTCATTATAAAGAGGAAGAATACCAAGAGCCGTCCCCGTGACCGTTTGGAACCCGCCTTCGATGGAGGGGGCGTGGTAACGGGCGCGGTTGGGTTACCCACGTCCCTATTGATGGGAATCCCGGAATAAGGGGAACACGATCTCTGCTTTGACAAGACGTGCCAAGGAAACCGCTTCACTAAACGCGCAGAGGTGGTATAATAAAAACGATTCAAATAAAGACTTGGCTGTGTTATGATGCCACGCCACAAAATACGTCAGCAGATTGAACTTGTGTAAATATTATCCTCTCTATGGTGGTATGTGGAATTTTTTTTGCAGAGCCGGACACTATCCTTGTGTTCACAATCTTCTATAAATTATTCGGAGGAGGAACCCGCCCTGCAATGCCGAAGACAATATGCGCGCCGGACTCATCGTCATTGAAGCCTGGTTCAGGGGCTACTGAGGGAGTCCTGGACTAGGGGTGTCCGGAAAGCCGAACTATCATCATCAGCCGGACTCCAAGACTATGAAGATACAAGATTGAAGACTTCGTCCCGTGTCCGGATGGGACTTTCCTTGGCGTGGAAGGCAAGCTTGGCAGTACGGATATGTAGATCTCCTACCATTGTAACCGACTCTGTGTAACCCTAGCCCTCTCCGGTGTCTATATAAACCGGATGGCTTTAGTCCATAGGACGAACAACAATCATACCATAGGCTAGCTTCTTGGGTTTAGCCTCCTTGATCTCGTGGTAGATCTACTCTTGTAATACCCACATCATCAATATCAATCAAGCAGGATGTAGGGTTTTACCTCCATCAAGAGGGACCGAACCTGGGTAAAACATTGTGTCCCTTGTCTCTTGTTACCATCCGCCTAGACGCACAGTTCGGGACCCCCTACCCGAGATCCGCTGGTTTTGACACCGACATACGTCCTCCGTCTTCTTCACGCCAAAGTGTCCCATTAGTCCTCCTCCATGCGCCTCCTGCAACAACAAAAGATGAACGGAGCTAGCTGGAATGCATAGCTTGTTAGCATGAAACGCAAATCCATCATTAACGACGAACTTGTTCCATGTTCTTCCTTCTTTACAATTCTGCAATACATCTTCAAAATCAGCATCATGCACATATTGATCTTTGATGGTCTCCAAACCAAATATTTTGAAGTCAAGTTGTGAAAGCATAGTATAGCGATGAGACCATGCATCAGCAATAACATTTTCTTTACCCTTCTTGTGTTTAATGACATAAGGGAAAGTCTCAATGAACTCAACCCATTTAGCATGTCTATGATTCAGTTTAGCTTGACTTTTAGTATGTTTCAAAGATTCATGATCAGAATCTATAACAAATTATTTTGGCCATAAATAATGTTGCCATGTTTCTAAAGTCCGAACAAGAGCATATAATTCTTTATCATAAGTAGAATAATTAAGACTAGGCCCACTCAATTTTTCAGAAAAGTATGCAATAGGTTTGCCATCTTGTAATAACACACCTCCTAATCCAATTCCACTAGCATCACATTCAAGCTCAAAAGTCTTATTAAAATCAGGAAGTTGGAGTAAAGGAGCATGTGTCAACTTATCTTTCAATACCGTGAAGGCTTCTTCCTGTGCGGTACCCCAAACAAAAGGCACATCCTTCTTTGTAAGCTCGTTGAGAGGTGCAGCAATGGTGCTGAAATCTCTCACAATACGCCTATAGAATCCAGCGAGGCCAAGAAAACTCCTCACTTGTGTGACCGTTTTGGGCTGCGGCCAACTCTCAATAGCTTCAATCTTGGCTTTGTCAACTTCAATTCCCTGTGGAGTAACAACATAGCCAAGAAAAGATACTCGGTCGGTGCAAAAGGTGCACTTCTCAAGGTTACCAAACAAACGTGCATAACATAGAGCAATAAAAACAGCACGTAAATGTTCCAAATGTTCTTCCAAAGATCTGCTATAAATAAATATGTCATCAAAGTAAACTACCACAAATCGTCCAATGAAAGCACGTAAAACTTCGTTCATTAATCTCATGAAAGCACTAGGTGCATTAGTTAGCCCAAAAGGCATGACTAACCACTCATATAATCCAAACTTAGTTTTAAATGCTATTTTCCATTCATCTCCCAATTTCATACGAATTTGATGGTATCCACTATGCAAATCAACTTTGGAGATTATTGTAGAGCCACTCAATTTATCAAGCATATCATCTAGCCTAGGAATAGGATGATGATAACGAATAGTAATATTATTAATGCCTCTACAATCAACACACATACGTGATGTACCATCCTTTTTTGGCACTAGAATAATAGGAACAACACAAGGACTAAGGGATTCGCGTATATAACCTTTGTCGAGCAGCTCCTGTACTTGACGTATAATCTCCTTCATCTCCTCTGGATTGGTACGGTATGGTGCACGGTTGGGTAATGATGCACCGGGAATTAAGTCAATCTGATGCTCAATCCCTCGAATGGGAGGTAATCCCGGTGGCACGTCTTGTGGAAAGACGTCAGCGAACTCCTGCAAAATGTTAGTGACAGCAGGAGGCAAAGAGGAAGGCATGTCCTTGAATGAAAATAATGCCTCTTTGCACACAAAAGCATAGCAAACAGATTTGCTGAAATCTAGCTCATCAATATCAGATTTGGTGGCAAATAAACATGCACTTTTCAATTTAATTTCAGAAGCAACACTAGATGGTTTATTATTAGGCTTTATTTGTTGCTCAAATTCTTTTGCCACAATCTGATTTTCACTCTTATTCTTCTCCTGTTTTGCTTTATTAGCTCTATTAATATCATCTTTCAAAATAGAATCAGGAGTCATAGGAAGCAAAGTAATATTTTTATCCTTATGAACAAGAGTATACTGATTGTTTCTACCATGGTGTACAGAATTTTTATCAAATTGCCATGGTCTACCAAGTAATAAGGAACATGCTTGCATAGGTACCACATCACAATCAACATAATCAGCATATGTAGAGATACTAAAATGCACACGAACAGTACGTGTTACCTTAACCTTGCCGCTGTTGTTGAACCATTGGATTTAGTAAGGATGTGGATGTGGTCTTGTGGTGAGAGAAAGCTTCTCCACCATCTCCATGCTAGCCAAGTTGTTGCAGCTCCCTCCGTCTATGATGACGCGCACAGAACGTTCCTTCACAACTCCCTTGGTATGGAACAAATTGTGCCTCTGATTTTGCTCAGCTTGTGTGACCTGCACACTCAAAACACTTTGAGCAACTAAACATTCATACCTGTCAGCGTCTTTAGGAGCTATGTATTGCGTCTCATGATCAGAATCATCTCCACCATGTTCTTCACGTGTAATAAGAGCCAAAGTCTTCTCATCATAGTCACAAGCGGACTCATACCCACCATCCTCGGTAGCAATCATCACACGCTGAGATTTGCATTGTCTCGCATAATGACCTCTCCCCTTACAACAACGACAAATAATATCACTTGTGTGCCCTGTTGATACCATGGAAGAAGAAGAACTCTGTGCAGGCCCGACAGGTGCGCTCTTGGCAGATAATGGTGGTTGTCCATGTTTTCTTGTATCACGGCTGGAGGTGGCACCTGATTGAGGTGCTGGTGCAGTTGAAGTAGAAGATGCACGCGGTGTCCATGATGAAGGTCGGCCTGCAGAAAAGTTAGTTCACGCCAATGCTTGTCGATCCTGGCCTTCACGTTCAGCTTTACAAGCAAGATGGAATAAACGAGTGATATTAGTATACTCCTTATAGTCTAGAATGGTCTGAATCTCTCTATTTAATACACCCAGAAAACGTGCAAGCATAGCTTCATTCTCCTCAACAATACCACATCTAATCATGCCAGTTTGTAATTCCTGATAATATCTTCTACATAATTTTTCCCTTGTCTTAAGTGCTGCAATTTTTGAAGCTATTCACGTTGATAATATGGTGGAACCCAACGCGTACGCATATCAGTTTTCAAAGCAGCCCAAGTAGTTGGAATAAGATATAATCTACAATGTTCAGAGCACCATACACATGCAAAACTAGTGAAAGCACAAACAGCAGCAGCAACCCGTCTCTCCTCGGGATATTGTAAACATGTAAATCATTGTTCAGTTTCTAACTCCCAAGTAAGATATATATCAGGAACATATCTACCCTCAAATGGTGGAATATTCAATTTCAGTTTAGGAATATGGACATCATCTCGTACCTGAGGGAGAGCCCTACCATTGTGATTATTTGCATGTGGACGACCTGGTGGTTGTGGTGCAGGTGGTTGCACGTAGTTCTGATTTTGATCAACCTCATCCTCGTAATCTCCCACATAATCATCCTCCTCCGCATCAGCAGCAGGAGCCACGGAAGTATCAATAGCAGCACCAACAGTTTGGCCAAACGCAAGAGGGACACGGCTCGCTCGGCGGAGGGCTGTTTCGCGATGTGGAGGTAGTCGTTGTTGTTGTTGTTGTAGAGGTGCGTTAGGTGCAGCAGGTGGTGGTGGTGGAAGACGCGCAAGCAATTCATTAAACTTGTTATCGAGCTTTGTTTCGAACGTCTTCTCCATGCCATCTATCTTCTCCATGGCCTCTTCAAATCTGTTTAGCACATCTTGCACCTGTCCACTCGTCATTTGCTGAAATTTATCATGCAAATCCTTATTCGTCATGTTCTCCTAGTCAGTCTCGTCGGCTTGTGATCCTGGCATGGTTAGCAACAATAGAAACACACAAGAATATGATCCTACAGACTACTAACAAGAGGTGGTGGCGGGTGTCACAAATCCGTCAAGCAAATCTCAAATTCTTACCAGTTCTTACCCAGCAACAGGCGGTGATCGGCAACCGTTGTAGTCAAAATTCTCAAAGCTTGGATAGAGCGATTACCAGGGAGAGTCAAACGCACGACGTAGATGTATGTGGAGCTGGGAAGGCTTATAATATGGTAGCAAAAAGGGACATCAATAATCAATTCAGAGATGCAAAGTTGAATAAACGCTCAACGACAGTACTGTGCTGGTCCTAGGCTAGACCGTGCTAGAGACGCGAGCCTAGAACACTAACAAAATCACGGCGCTACACGAAATCAAGGAAGGAGCACACTTTGAATTTTTTTTGCTCCTATTTTTTTTGTGCTTCTCTTTTTTTTGCGAAAATTCACTATAATGGCAAGTGTCTCAAATCTCTTCCCAAGTCAAGGTAACAAAATAGACACAAAATTTTTGCGACCAAATTTTTTTTTCGATTGCCCGGACCAAAATCTGGAAACGGCTCAAAAAAAACTTTCTATAATAGCACATGTCTCAAAACACTCAGAAACACCTAAAAATATGATAGCCAGGAAATTTTTCGACAAGTGCGTTTTCGGAAAATTTTGGGCCTAAACGGAGGGTGGTTTCCGGACTCTTTTTTTTCGAAACCTAATCCGGCAAGGAAACATGAATCGGAAACTAGATGAATCTCGAAAACAAACCTAATATGAAAAGAACTTGGATGGTGGTGGATATATGGTGGTAGATGGCAGCGGTGGTGATATATGGCAGCGGTGGTGGTATATGGCAGCGGTGGTGGTATATGGATACAGATTCGAAGCAGTGGCAGATAAGCGGTGGTGGTAGATGGCAGGGCCGATGATGATGGTGCGGCGGCAGCATGACAACTTATGACCAGACCTCAAAACTCTAAAAGACTAGACTCTAAGACCAGCAACTAGACACGACGATGCAACCGCAAATTCAACAACGCAAAGACAAAAAAGATTACGCAAAGGCTTAGATTGGTTCGGATAGGATGAACTAACCCTAATTTTTTTGTGGCTTTTTCGTGGACTATAGGTATGAAGAACAAACTCGATCTAAACTACAAAAAACTGTAAAATCTCACCGAGCAACCTCGAAATCCGATATCACTTGATAGAGGCAAAGGTGTCCCGTCTTCCGATGAGATGATGGATTTCGCTTTGGTGGAAGTCGACTTTGACGATCCGACTACGAATGTGCGAGGACATCGCGCCTTAGCAATCGCTAAACCAACTCCGAGAGGTTATTAACCATGCCAGAGCACGATCAACCTGACCACGAGAGTCTGTTTCATGCAAGCAAACAAAGAACAAGCAAGAAACTGAGATTGCAATCTGGATATTGCGAATATAAGATGAAATCTTTATTGATCAAGGTGGGGTTCTGTGACGCCTTTGTCTGGTCGTTGAACACAAACGAAGTACCCGAAGTTGCAGCTATGGCGAACTTTAATATAAACAAATCCCAAAGTCTAAACGACGCCCTAAGGGCTGTATATATGGAGGAAGAGGGGGGAATTTCGTGGCCCCTGAGGGAGGGGTCCGAAACCAACCCTAACTCTTGTTTCCCCATACATACGGACTCTAAAATAGCCTATACTTATGTATTTCGAAATTACATGGGCCTGGCCGAATAAAAAGGTGACGCAGCACCTAGAATAGCCTGTGGACGAAAATTATGACGTAGCATCTTGTATATTTCGTCCAAGGCTTCATGCACTCATTATGGTGGCTTCAACGTCCTGACATCATCACTTGTAGCTCCGTTCTTGTTCCCCGTGCGCATGCCATCATCTCCATGCTTGTTCTTGATCCAATGTTCATCCTTCTCCAAGCTAGACCCTTCATTTGTAAGCAAAACAAATGTATCCAATTTAGGCAGCATCATATTCTCATAAACATTAGAATCATTACCAAGAAACGATAGTACTTGGTAATTTAATTGGCGTGCGCGAGCTCTAGTAATTGGTCCAGAATATGTAACAGTAGGGGCTGTGGGTGTAACAATAGTATTGATGTCCTCATCATACGCGAAGTTGCAGCTATGGCGAACTTTAATCTAAACAAAACCCAAAGTCTAAACGATGCCCTAAGGGCTGTATATATGGAGGAATAGGGGGGGAATTTTGTGGCCCTTGGTGGAGGGGTCCGAAATCAACCCTATCTCTTGTTTCCCCACACATACAGACTCTAAAAATAGCCTATACTTATGTATTTCGAAATTACATGGACCTGGCCCAATAATAAGGTGACGCAACACCTAGAATAGCCTCGAGACGAAATTTATGAAGTCATCTTGTATATTTCGTCCAAGGCTTCATGCACCCATTATGGTGGCTTCAAAGTCCTGAAATCATCACTTGTAACTCTGTTCTTGTTTCCCTTGCGCATTCCATCATCTCCATGCTTGTTCTTGCTCCAATGTTCATTCTTCTCCAAGCTAGGCCCTTCATTTGTAAGCAAAACAAATATATCCAATTTAGGCAGCATCATATTCTCATGAACATTAGAATCATCACCAAGAAACGAAAGTACCTGGTAATTTAGTTGGTGTGCGCGAGCTCTAGTAATTGGTCCAGTATGTATAGCCGTTGGCGTTGTGGGTGTAACAATGGTATTGACGTCCTCATCATATTGGATGGGTCACTCTTTCATTGTTGTTTCCTTCTTGTTGTCTACATGTTACATCTATTGGATGGAGGAGCAACATTGGAGATTGGCTCTTTGGACTTTCACATTGAGGAGCTCTCACACTTATTGGATGCACCTTCGAACCTCCACTCATGCCACGACATTGAGCATTAGTACACCAACACCTCCATATTTGTTGACTGTGCTCATACATGTCATGCTCGATGGACATATCATGCTCACCACAAGTTTCCACCCCATGCATGGATTGACACACATTATGATTGCCTTGTTGCATCTTGTATTCCCATGTCATCCATGATATATGAGCTTGTTCACTTCCTTAGCAAATTTGTTGTGATCTTCCTTGATGGCATATTCATACATCATGATCATATTGCCCACCATCAGTTGCATGATAACATATACATATTGAGAATCCATTGCCATGTTCATGCTTTTGATGCACCATCCCATTATGGCATCATTTTGCACAATGGTCACATTCATCATATTCACAACACCTTTGTGCATGCCTCAAATGAATAAGCATCTTGAGCCTTGCCAGGCACTATCTTGCCGCACGAACTCATTCTTACATGATGGACACTTTGTGTGCGCTAACCATTGTATTTCCGAGTGTTGTTTGTGTTTGCTCCTTTTGCATGTATACCACTCTGGCGACACCTTGGACTACTTGGACTGCGCCGTGTCTTCAACTTCGTCCAACTACATGTCCGTCCATGACAACCGTTTCCATGGTGATGAGGATCACGATTCGAGGTCGGATCTTTCCCAAGGGGGGGGGAGATGATGCGGAGCATCCCACCTTCATCCCCATGTACACTCCGACTACTCCCCAAGCCCCAAGGATACATAAGATGGGACCTTGACTATGCGCCATTGGACACAAGGTGAACCCATTCCTAAATGCTTCCCCTTTCCATTCGCATGAGACATGGTTGCTACTTCAAGTGCGGACCTTGTGCATACTCAGGTACACCTGAGGAAACCATGGAGAACCCAAGGAACAAGGCCAAGCGTGTGCGGAAGCATGGAAGAGGAGAAGGAAGAAGAGCCAGCTGCTACAGGCCCCGGACATCCGGCCCTCCTCGCCGGAAATCTGGCCCCTGGTATCCAGAGAGCAACCACAGGGCACCCAAGCCAGCCCGGACATCTGGCCTCCCCGCCCGGACATCCGGCCCGTCGTGAAGCCCCGGACATCCGGCCCCCCAGCCCGGACATCCGGCGCCTATCTGCGCACAGAGAATGGGCCAAGGGCCCATGTATCCCCCTCTCACTTATCCCTTCGTGGGCTAGCACTATATATACTTCCCCACCTCCTCCTAGTTAGAGTTAGCATTGGTTTAGCTCATATTTTGTGTGAGAGCCTTGCTCATCCACTTGGTTACTTCTCCTCGGAGCTCACGACCTCTTAGGAGAAGATCCCCCAAGCGGATTCAAGACCCCTTCTAGGGAAGACCATCAAGACCTCCTCACAGAGAAGAACGGTTACTCGTGTATCTTACCTTTGTTGATTTTGAATCTTGTGCTACCTTATGTGTTCGGTGATCTAGCCCTTGTGTGATCGTTTACTTGTCGGTTTAGTGATTCTCTTGTTTCTCCCCGTCTTTCCCCTTGTGTTTTCCGCGCGTTCTTCGTGTTCCCCCCCGTAGGATCCACTCCAAGCGTGAAAGATCGGCCCCTAGGGTTCCGCCCTACATCATGCATCCTCTACTTCCACACATTCTACTGCACCGACACCTCCATCAGCTGTTACCTCCAGCCGTGATACAAGGAAGCAGGCACAACCACCATTATCTGCCAAGAGCACACCTATCGGGCCCGCACAGAGTTCGTCTTCTTCCATGGCATCAACAGGGCACACCAGTGATATTATTTGTCGTCATTGTAAGGGAAGAGGACATTTTGCGAGAGAATGCAAATCTCAGTGTGTGATGATTGCTACTGAGGATGGTGGGTATGAGTCCACTAGTGACTGTGGTGAGGAGACTTTGGCTCTTATTACACGTGAAGAACACGGTGGAGACAATTCTGATCATGAGACGGAATACATGGCTCCTAAAGATGCTGACAGGTATGAATGTTTAGTTGCTCAACGTGTTTTGAGTGTGCAGGTTACACAAGCTGAGCAAAATCAGAGGCATAATTTGTTCCATACAAAGGGAGTTGTGAATGAATGTTCTGTTTGCGTGATCATAGATGGATGGAGTTGCAACAACTTGGCTAGCATGGAGATGGTGGAGAAGCTATCTCTCACCACAAGACCACATCCACATCCTTACTACATCCAATGGTTCAACAACATCAGCAAGGTTAAGGTAACACATACTGTTCGTGTGCATTTTAGTATCTCCGCATATGCTGATTATGTTGATTGTGATGTGGTACCTATGCAAGCATGTTCCTTATTACTTGGTAGACCATGGCAATTTGATAAAAATTCTGTACACCATGGTAGAAACAATCAGTATACTCTTGTTCATAAGGATAAAAATATTACTTTGCTTCCTATGACTCCTGATTCCATTTTGAAAGATGATATTAATAGAGCTAATAAAGCAAAACAGGAGAAAAATAAGAGTGAAAATCAGATTGTGGCAAAAGAATTTGAGCAACAAATGAAGCCTAATAATAAACCATCTACTGTTGCTTCTGAAATTAAATTGAAAAGTGCATGTTTACTTGCCACCAAATCTGATATTGATGAGCTAGATTTTAGCAAATCTGTTTGCTAAAAGTGTGCAAAGAGGCATTATTTTCATTCGAGGATGTGCCTTCCTCTTTGCCCCCTGCTGTCACTAACATTTTGCAGGAGTTCGCTGACATCTTTCCACAAGACGTGCCACCGGGATTACCACCTATTCGAGGGATTGAGCATCAAATTGACTTAATTCCCGGTGCATCGCTACCCAACCGTGCACCATACCGTACCAAGCCAGAGGAGACGAAGGAGATTATGCGTCAAGTACAAGAGCTGCTTGACAAAGGTTATATACGCGAATCTCTTAGTCCTTGTGTTGTTCCTATTATACTAGTGCCAAAAATGATGGTACGTCGCGTATGTGTGTTGATTGTAGAGGCATTAATAATATTACTATTCGTTATCGTCATCCTATTCCTAGGCTAGATGATATGCTTAATGAATTGAGTGGCTCTACAATATTCTCCATAGTTGATTTGCGTAGTGGATACCATCAAATTCGTATGAAATTGGGAGATGAATGGAAAATAGCATTTAAAACTAAGTTTGGTTTATATGAGTGGTTAGTCATGCCTTTTGGCTTAACTAATGCGCCTAGTACTTTCATGAGACTAATGAACGAAGTTTTACGTGCTTTCATTGGACGATTTGTGGTAGTCTATTTGGAACATTTACGTGATGTTTTTATTACTCTACGTGATGCACGTTTGATTGGTAACCTTGGGAAGTGCACCTTTTGCACCGACTGAGTTTCTTTTCTTGGCTATGTTGTTACTCCACAGGGAATTGAAGTTGATAAAGCCAAGATTGAAGCTATTGAGAGTTGGCCGCAGCCCAAAACGGTCACACAAGTGAGGAGTTTCCTTGGTCTAGATGGTTTCTATAGGCGTCTTGTGAGAGATTTCAGCACCATTACTGCACCTCTCAACGAGCTTACAAAGAAGGATGTGCCTTTTGTTTGGGGTACCGCACAGGAAGAAGCCTAGTCTAAATTATTCTACATATGAAAAGAATTATATGCTCTTGTTCGGACTTTAGAGACATGGCAACGTTATTTATGGCCCAAAGAATTTGTTATACATTCTGATCATGAATCTTTGAAACATATTAAAAGTCAAGCTAAACTGAATCGTAGACATGCTAAATGGGTGGAATTCATTGAGACTTTCCCTTATGTCATTAACACAAGAAGGGTAAAGAAAATGTTATTGCTGATGCTTTGTCTCGTCGCTATACTATGCTTTCACAACTTGACTTCAAAATATTTGGTTTGGAGACCATCAAAGATCAATATGTGCATGATGCTAATTTTAAAGACGTAATGCAGAATTGTAAAGAAGGAAGAACATGGAACAAGTTCGTTATTAATTATGGCTTTGTGTTCCGTGCTAACAAGTTATGCATTCCTGCTAGCTCTGTTCGTCTTTTGTTGTTGCAGGAGGCGCATGGAGGAGGATTAATGGGACACTTTGGCGTGAAGAAGACGGAGGATGTACTTGCTACACATTTCTTTTGGCCAAAGATGAGACGGGATGTTGAGCGTTTTGTTGCTCGCTGCACTACATGTCAAAAAGCTAAGTCACGACTCAATCCTCATGGTTTATATATGCCTTTGCTTGTACCCAGTGTTCCTTGGGAGGATATATCTATGGACTTTGTTTTAGGTTTACCTCAAACAAAGAAGGGGAGGGATAGCATATTTGTTGTCGTGGATAGATTTTCAAAAATTGCACACTTTATGCCATGTCATAAAAGCGATGATGCTGTTAATGTTGCTGATTTGTTCTTTTGGGAAATTATTTGCTTGCATGGTGTGCCAAATACTATTGTTTCAGATCGTGATACTAAATTCCTTAGCCACTTTTGGAGATGTTTATGGGCTAAGTTGGGGACTAAACTGCTTTTTAGTACTACTTGTCACCCCCAAACTGATGGACAAACTGAAGTAGTCAATAGAACATTGTCTACTATGCTTAGGGCTGTTTGGAAGAATAATAAGAAAATGTGGGAAGAATGCTTGCCTCATATTGAATTTGCTTATAATCGTTCATTGCATTCTACTACTAAGATGTGCCCTTTTGAAATTGTGTATGGTTTCCTACCTCGTGCGCCTATTGATTTGTTGCCTCTTCCATCTTTGGAGAAGGTTAATTTTGATGCTAAAGAACATGCTGAATTGATTTTAAAGATGCATGAGTTAACTAAGGAAAACATTGAGCGTATGAATGCTAAATATAAACTTGCTGGAGATAAGGGTAGAAAACATGTTGTGTTTGCACCTGGAGATCTTGTTTGGTTACATTTGCGTAAGGATAGATTTCCTAATTTGCGCAAATCAAAGCTAATGCCACGTGCTGATGGTCCTTTTAAGGTGTTAGAGAAAATAAATGATAATGCATATAAACTTGAGCTACCTACAGATTTCGTGGTTAGTCCCAGTATTAACATTGCAGATTTGAAGCCTTATTTGGGTGAGGAAGATGAGCTTCCGTCGAGGACGACTTCATTTCAAGAAGGGGAGGATGATGAGGACATCAATACCATTGTTACACCCACAGTCCCTACTGTTACATATTCTGGACCAATTACTAGAGCTCGCGCACGCCAATTAAATTACCAGGTACTTTCATTTCTTGGTAATGATTCTAATGTTCATGAGAATATGATGCTGTCTAAATTGGATACATTTGTTTTGATTACAAATGAAGGGCCTAACTTGGAGAAGGATGAACATTGGAGCAAGAACACGCATGGAGTTGATGGCATGCGCAAGGGGATCAAGAACGGAGTTACGAGTGATGATTTCAGGACTTTGAAGCCACCATAAGGAGTGCATGAAGCCTTGGACGAAATATACAAAATGCCACTTCATAAATTTCGTCTAGAGGCTATTCTAGGTGCTGCGTCACCTTATTATTGGGCCAGGCCCATGTATTTTCGAAATACTTAAGTATAGGCTGTTTTTAGAGTCTGTATGTGTGGGGAAACAAGAGTTAGGGTTGGTTTCGGACCACTCCTCCAAGGGCCATGAAATTCCCCCCTCTTCCTCCATATATATAGCCCTTAGGGCGTCGTTTAGACTTTGGGTTTTGTTTAGATTAAAAGTTCGCCATAGCTGCAACTTCGCGTACTTCATTTGTGTTCAACGACCAGACAAAGGCGTCGCAGAACCCCACCTTGATCAATAAAGCTTTCATCTTATATTCGCAATATCCAGATTGCAATCTTAGTTTCTTGCTTGTTCTTCATTTACTCGCACCCTCATGGTCAGGTTGATCGTGCTTCGGCGTGGTCAATAACCTCTCGGAGTTGGTTTAGCGATTGCTAAGGCGCGACGTCCTCGCACGTTCGTAGTCGGATCATCAAAGTCGACTTCCACCAAAGCGATATCCATCATCTCATCGAAAGACGGGACACCTTTGCCTCTATCACTAAGCCAAATTGGTGAGATCGATTTCCACAATTCGGTCGGTTCGAGATGAGTCCGGCAGAAACCTAACCCTAAATTTTCAAATCAAAACTAATCTAAAGGATGTTTTCTGTGGATAGATCGATCTCATACCTGGAAAGAAACATGACATTGCCTTTGTGCTTGGAATAAGAGTTAAAAGAATGCACAAAGTGTCGAACTTATACCCTAACTTGGCGATGAGCTCGCTACGAGGCAACGGAGGGAAAGATTTCTGTTGACGGCGGCGGGGACTAGCGGCGGGAGGTCGCTGGCGATGAGAGGACAATCCGGAGACCCGAGGCGGCAGAGCAGGACACGCGCGGGCAAAGAGGCTTTGGAGGAATTTCCAAAATTTGTCCGTCGGTATACATATCCTAGCACTGTCGGTGTGACCGAGTGGAACAACTCGGTGGCACCGAGATGCAGAATCACAAGCAGTTGCTGCAACTCGGTGAGACCGAAGAGTTCTAATCGGTTGCACCGAGATTGAAAACTAGATCAACCCAGTGAACTCAGTGTGACTGAAATGGATGAATCAGTCAGACCAAATTGCACAAAGAGGTTTTGGAAGTTTAAGTCTATGACAAATCGGGACTCTGAGTGCTGCTCACCCAGAGGGTTCGAATTTGACTTATATCAAACTTTGTGATGTAGCATGAAAAGAGTTTGAGACGAGAAAATCATAGATATCTAGAGGAAGTTCTTAGGCATTCTTGTACATCCATTTGGCAAAAGAAGAAGAGCCAAACAATCAAAGCAACAAATGGATGTCCTCGAATGAGAAAAGTATGCAACCAACATGCTCACACAATAAAATGACAAATGAAATATGTGGCAGAGCATGCACAAACACTCTAGCATCTATCAAACAATTGGCGATGACTAGGTCATCTATATATGAGTATATTGAATTAGGAGTCAAATGAGAACATTTGAGCATAGATCACACTCATCGTTTAAGCATAAGTGGGGTTACCACTTTTACATAAAGCATTGTTGTGTTCACACCATTAGAGTTGCTTTAGCTCAATTCTTAGAGTAAAGCTCCAATTAGATGTGATATCCCCCCTAAGAGGGATGAACTAACCATGGGTTTTTTCAATGATGACTTCATGTAGATGTTTAAGATGTGGATGCTCATTGTTGATGTAGATCATTTGAAGCAATCCATTGGAGTGAGTTGCACATTCAATACCTACATGGGTTAGTCCCACAAGGAACAAACATGATATCCATAGACATAGAGTGAAGCACACGCATGATGATGTCCATGAAAGCATTAGGTTACCTTGTCCCTTGTCTTACCAACAAGAGGGTTTGTGACTCCTTGAACTAGTGCAAGATGTGGAAGTTGGTTGCACTTGTTCTTACCAAAATGAATATGAGTGAAGTATGTTGGCGGAGTGATGCGGAGCATCCTATAGACATCACCATGTCAAGAGGTCATTTGGCAAGTGACATGTGCCACATCTATTTCATGCATACAAAGGTGAATCATCTCCTTTACACGTGTTCACTTGTACCCTTCGAGGATGGTATACTACTTGACCCCTCTCTCGTGTGCATACTTAGGCGTGAGCGGAGCTACACATTCATCATGGAGGAGTCCAAGCACAAGAGAATATCTACACCATCCAAGAGTGTCGGAGTATTGGGCCACGGGTAGGCTAACCCGAGTCCCAGGACCTTTCAAGACATCGGGGCAGGCCACGCCCCTCAAGCCGAGTCCCAGGAGCGACTCCAAGACAAGCCGAGTCCCAGACGGCGACTCCGAGATAAGCCGACTCCGAGCTGGCGACCTCCAGAGAGGCCGACTACGGAGAGTCGGCCCATGATTCCTCCCTCATCTCGAAGTACGATGTAGGGTACGGTCACGGCGTGGCCGTTTCCCCCTGCTTACGAAGGGCCGGCATGGCTACAGTGAGCCGTATCGCTGGAAGATCTCCGGCGAGGCGCGACACTGTTGCCATGCCTGCCCTGACCTCAGCCACAGTGCGCCACGCACTGTGCCCACGACGCCGCCCTGTACGGCCCGAAGACGGCGGGGCCGCCTGTCAGTGCATGGGCCGAAGGCGGCCTGGGCGCCCCGAAGACGGACCTGTGGGAGTCGGCCTCCTTGGAGTCGGCCGACCCCTCCCCAGGGCCCCACGAGCCATTAACCAGATAGGATGGGGAATGGCGACAGTGATCGCCCGATAGATGGCGGCACTGTTGTCACAACCCAATGACCGTGCCTGCATCATCAGGAGTGCCACTACAGTATCAAGCCTATCCGCGGGACCCGCCAGTCGGCGGGCCCCAGAAGCCGGCAGGGAAAGCGGCGGCCTGAGAGACAGGCGGCTGGGACCCGCGCCCAGCCGGATTACTATTGTACCCCCGAGGGGGGTAGGCCTATATAAACCCCCCGGGGCACCCATGCAAAGGGTTCGGACCTAGATAGAGATAGACCAGATAGCACAGGGAGGAGAGAGATAGCCTTGCCCTCTCCTGCCTCCCGAAACAGCTCCAGGAGCACCATTGTAGTCACTTTGCCTTAGTGATCATGCGGAGACCCCGCAGAGCAGCAGTAGGGGTGTTATCTCCTAGGAGAGCCCTGAAGCTGGGTAAGTTCCGCCGGCGTGCATGTCTTCGCCTCATCCCGCTTCCAGGCACCGGCGACGTTCTACTCGCTCCCACCATGATAAGCCATCCTTTGGCATATGTCGTATCCAACCCCCGACAAAGAGGGAAGCCTGGAAGCAGAGAAGGAAGCGCCAAGAAGAAGGCAACAGCTCCTAGGAGACCCCGTGTGCATGAGCCCCTCTGACCCCGTGCCCACGGGCCTCCCAAGCTGGCCGTCCTGAAGACCCCGTGCGCACAGGCGCATACCGTGCCCATGGGACCCCCGTGTCCACGGGCCTCATGGACCCCGTGCGCACGGGCTCATGTGTCAAGTCTCTGGATACCCCGTGCGCACGGGCTCCACTTACCTCATGCACACGAGGCCTCCTGCGTGTGGCTGTTGGGCTTTGCCCTGTATTCCCATTTCGCCCCTTCTTACCCCTTCATCCCTTGGACCTATATATACTCCTCTTCCTCCTCCATTTAGACTTAGCTAAGAATAGATCTAAACACTAGAGCTTAGCTCATGTACCTCCCCTTGTGGGATTCCTCTTGAGAGAGAGAGACACTCCATTGGAGTTCAAGGCCTCCATTGGAGAAGATACCTAGTGGATAAAGCCCCCCTTGAGGGAAGGATCTATCTAGAACATCAAGCCCTCATCTCCTTCATAGGATTTGGGATGAACTCTACCATGTATCTTATTTCCCTTTGATTGTTCATGTACCTTGTGGATCTTGTGTATTTGATTGTCTAGTGGATGTGTGATTGGACTTCGTTTGTGTTCAACGACCAGACAAAGGCGTCACAGAACCCCACCTTGATCAATAAAGCTTACATCTTATATTCGCAATATCGAGATTGCAATCTCAGTTTCTTGCTTGTTCTTCGTTTGCTCGTAGGAATTAGACCCTCATGGTCAGGTTGATCGTGCTTCGGCGTGGTCAATAACCTCTCGGAGTTGGTTTAGCGATTGCTAAGGCGCAACGTCCTCGCACGTTCGTAGTCGGATCGTCAAAGTCGACTTCCACCAAAGTGATATCCATCGTCTCACCGAAAGACGGGACACCCTCCGCCTCTATCAAGTGGTATCAGATTTCCAGGTTGCTCGGTGAGATTTTACAGTTTTTCGTAGTTTAGATAGAGTCGGGTCTTCGTACCTATAGTCGACGAAAAAGCCACAAAAAAATTAGGGTTAGTTCATCATATCCAAACCAATCTGAGCCTTTGCAAACGCGCGGAAGAACACGAAGGAAATCACGGGGGAAAACGAGAGAAACACTCAACCAACACGAATATGATCACACATGTGCTAGATCCAAGGAACACAAAGAGATTCACGGTCCAAATCCAACAAAGGACGATACAAGTGGCGGTAGCTCATGTCCAAGAGGAGGTCTTGAATCCACGAGGGATCTTCCCATAAAGGGGTCTTGAATCCATGGTGGATCTTCTCCGAAGAGGCCGCGGTCTCTCACGAGGAGGAGATCCGTATGGATGAGCAAAGCTCTATCTCAAATGAGCTAATCCTTTGCTAACCCTAACTAGGAGGAGGTGGGGAAGTATATATAGTCTAAGGGACAAAGGGGTACATGGGACTCGGCCCGGATGAGCTGCACGCAGGCAGGGGGGCCGGATGTCTGGGCGTCGGGCCGGATGTCCGGGCCTTCATGAGACACCGGATGTCCGGGCGCTAGGGCCGGATGTCTAGGCCGGCAGGGTCCAGCTTCTGTGATGGGGCGCCGAATTTCCGGGCACTAGGCCAGATGTCCGGCGGCTCGCGACGGGCCGGATGTCCGGGCTGACTTGGCCAACTCTGGTGGTCTTTGGATAGAAGGGAGCCGGATTTCCGGGTGTTGGGCCGGATGTCCGGGCCTGGCCGGATGTCCGGGACATGGCCGGAAGTTCGGCTGCTGTAGTAGCAGACTCTTCTTCCTTCTCCTTCCTTCGCTCCCGCGCACACTTGGCCTTGGTCCTTGGGCTCTCCATGGTCTCCTTGGGTGTACCTGAGTATGCACAAGGTCCGCGCTTGAAGTAACCACCATATCTCACATGAATGGAAAGGGGAAGAATGTAGGAACGGGTTCACCTTGTGTCCAATGGCGCATAGTTGAGGTCTCATCTTATGTATCCTTGGGGCTTGGAGAGTAGTCGGAGTGTACATGGGGATGAACGTGGGATGCTCCGCATCAGCTCCTGAGGGGAGGAGAGTTCTATGCAGCTACCTCACGAGGCTTAGCTGACGTGAGCCATGACGACCAAGGCCAGGCGGGCACTAGGCGGGCGCCAGGCGGGCGCAGAGCACAGGTTTCCTCTTCGGTGCAAGGGAGGCAAGCCATAGGCGCAGGGTCCCGAGGAATCAGCCAAAGGTTTCCATTCTAGTGCAACAAGATGAAGACCGCCAGGACGGCAGGACCAAGGTCATCACCGAGCCCACCGCAGCGTCACGGCCAGAGGCTTTTCGCAGGCGAAGACTACTTTTGTCAGGATAGAATGTACTACTTGTCCCCTTTCAAATCCCGCCGTTGTGGAATCCCTTCCCGCTCATATTTGGGAAGAGGACCAGTGCCTATATATATAGGACTTAGCCACCACCATAGAAGGGGACGAGAGGACCAAAATCAGAACAGTTAGAACACCACACTAGCTCAAGAACACCTCACCTCCTGAGGCTTGTTCATCCACTGTACTAGTTCATCCATAGCCCCTCGAGGCAATCCACCACACCACACTGGATTAGGGTATTACACCACAACGGTGGCCTGAACCAGTATAAATCTATGTGTCTTTTTGTCTCTCGAGCTCGACGCACTAGGCTAGGGAGGATCGCGAGTAGGCGGGCTGGGCAGGTTGAGATCTCCGCACGCACCCCAGAGTTCTAACCTCTCAAAGGTTACCGGATCCCAAAATCCGACAGTGGGCGTGAGCGTGTCATGCAAGGATGGTGGGGTGATCCCGGTTACCGGGTTCCCACGTGTCGATGGTAGCAGGGGAGGCGCGCGGACGACGGCTGGCTGCGGCCGACGGTGACACATCGAGCGGGCACGACGATGAAGCTATGGGCCAGCACGATGTCCATAATGGTTGGCGACCATGCGGGTTGAGCGAGAAGAAAGGGCGTTGCGGGATGGAGCCTGCATAGATAAGAAGGAGCAAGGGCTTGGCGGCGGTGGCACGGTAGGATGATGGTCGCCTTCGAGCTGCTCCGGCAGGGGGTCAAAGGTTGGGAAAAGCATAGGGCGGCTGAGTGTGGGAGGTAGGGCACTGGGAGATGCGGTTCCTGTGGGTGGCAGCGCGAGGGAGATGTGGATCGAGGAGAGGGAGGCAGAAGCCTCGCTAGGTTTTAGAGAGAGGGCAGCCGGGCCTTGGTGGGCTAAGAAGAACAGGTAGAACACCACACTAGCTCAATAACACCTCACCTCCTAAGGCTTGTTCATCCACTGTACTAGTTCATCCATAGCCCCTCAAGGCAATCCACCACACCACACTGGATTAGGGTATTACACCACAACGGTGGCCCAAACAAGTATAAATCTATGTGTTTTTGTGTCTCTCGAGCTCGACGCACTAGGCTAGGGACGATCGCGAGTAGGCAGGCAGGACAGGTTGAGATCTCCGCATGCACCCCAGAGTTCCAACCTCTCAAGGGTTGCCGGATCCCAAAATTCGACAGTGGGCGTGAGCGTGTCATGCAAGGATGGTGGGTGATCCCAGTTACCAGGGTCCCATGTGTCGATGGCAGCAAGGGAGGCGCGCGGACGACGGCTAGCTGCGACCGACGGCGATGCATCGAGCGGGCGCGGCGACGAAGCTGCGGACTAGCACGATGGCCACAATGGTTGGCAACCGTGCGGGTTGAGCGAGAAGAAAGGGTGTTGCGGGATGGAGCCTGTGTAGAGAAGAAGGAGCAAGGGCTTCGCGGTGGTGGCGTGGTAGGATGATGGTCGCCTTCGAGCAGCTCCGGCAGCGGGTCAAAGGTCGGGAAAAGCATAGGGCGGCTAAGTGTGCGAGGTAGGGCGCTGGGAGATGCGGTTCCTATGGGTGGCAGCGTGAGGGAGATGTGGATCGAGGAGAGGGAGGCAGAAGCCTCGCTAGGTTTTAGAGAGTGGGCAGCCGGGCCTTGGTGGGCTGAGAAGAACAGGTAGAACACCACACTGGCTCAATAACACCTCACCTCCTGAGGCTTGTTCATCCACTGTACTAGTTCATCCATAGCCCCTCGAGGCAATCCACCACACCACACTGGATTAGGGTATTACACCACAACGGTGGCCTGAACAAGTATAAATCTATGTGTCTTTGTGTCTCTCGAGATCGACGCACTAGGCCAGGGAGGATCACGAGTAGGCAGGCTGGACAGGTTGAGATCTCCGCACGCACTCCAGAGTTCCAACCTCTCAAGGGTTTCTGGATCCTGGAATCCAACAGTGGGCGTGAGCGTGTCATGCAAGGATGGTGGGGTGATCCCGGTTACCGGGTTCCCACATGTCGATGGCAGCAGGGGAGGCGCGCGGATGACGGCTAGCTACGGCCGACAGCGATGCATCGAGCGGGAGCAGCGACGAAGCTGTGGGCTAGCACGATGGCTACAATGGTTGGCAACCGTGCGGGTTGAGCGAGAAGAAAGGGTGCTGCGGGATGGAGCCTGCGTAGAGAAGAAGGAGCAAGGGCTTCGCGACGGTGGAGCGGTAGGATGATGGTCGCCTTCGAGCGGCTACGGCAGCGGGTCAAAGGTCGTGAAAAGCATAGGGCGGCTGAGTGTGCGAGGTAGGGCGCTGGGAGATGCGGTTCCTATGGGTGGCAGCGCGAGGGAGATGTGGATCGAGGAGAGGGAGGAAGAAGCCTCGCTAGGTTTTAGAGAGTGGGCAGCCGGGCCTTGGTGGGCTGAGAAGAACAGGTAGAACACCACACTGGCTCAATAACACCTCACCTCCTGAGGCTTGTTCATCCACTGTACTAGTTCATCCATAGCCCCTCAAGGAAATCCACCACACCACACTAGATTAGGGTATTACACCACAACAGTGGCCCGAACCAGTATAAATCTATGTGTCTTTGTGTCTCTCGAGCTCGACGCACTAGGCTAGGGAGGATCGCGAGTAGGCAGGCTGGACAGGTTGAGATCTCCGCACACACCCCAGAGTTCCAACCTCTCAAGGATTGCCGGATCCCGAAATCCGATAGTGGGCGTGAGCGTGTCATGCAAGGATGGTGGGGTGATCCCGGTTACTGGGTTCCCACGTGTCGATGGCAGTAGGGGAGGCGCGGCGACGAAGCTGCGGGCTAGCACGATGGCCACAATGGTTGGCGACCGTGCGGGTTGAGCGAGAAGAAAGGGCGCTGCGGGATGGAGCCTGCATAGAGAAGAAGGAGCAAGGGCTTCACGGCGGTGTCGCGGTAGGATGATGGTCGCCTTCGAGCGGCTCCAGCAGCGGGTCAAAGGTCGGGAAAAGCATAGGGCGGCTGAGTGTGCAAGGTAGGGCGTTGGGAGATGCGGTTCCTGTGGGTGTCAGCGCGAGGGAGATGTGGATCGAGGAGAGGGAGGCAGAAGCCTCGCTAGGTTTTAGAGAGAGGACAGCCGGGCCTTGGTGGGCTGAGAAGAACAGGCCGTCTGCGCTGGGCTGCTCCACTACTTCTCTCTCCCTCTCTCTCTCTCTCTCTCCGAGTTTCTCTTTCCAAAAAATAGAGAGAGGCCAAATAAAATTAAGAGAAGAGGCCATGGACAAGAATAAAATGATGGGACGTTTTTGTAAGGCTTTATGGAATAATTCCACCCCAACAAAAGTGGTTCCAACAAATTAGGAGAAGTTACTTCCAAACATATTGACTTGAGCCAAGAAGTTCGAATGGAGGCTAGGCTTTAGGAGAGTCGAAAGATGTTGAGAATTATCTTGGAGCTTGGGAGTAGAATAAGAGAATTAAGGGCAAGGTTTGGGAATGAAGTTGAAATAGAATATGCATGGAATTTAAATTTGCAAGTGTGTTTTATGGCACATTCCAAATCAATGGAATATTTATAGTAGCTCCCTAAATATTGGGAGGATATGTTGTAAAGAGAAGTCACCATGTGCCCTTCCCTTGATTTAAATGGATCGAAGATCCATGCAATTTATTTAATTGAGTTACAAAATTAATGATATGATGGCATGATGACATGATGCAATGCAAGAGATGACATGATGAATGCAACAAAGCAATTGAAACACACGGCGAAACTCAGAATACATGGAAGGCATCTGGAGCGTCGATCTAGGGGCGCCACAACAGCCGGCGCTTGCGCACTTCCCAAGCTCTGCATCCCCACTATCTGCAACGTAGCGGTTACCAGGACCCTCATCGATGGCAGCGCCGGCCTCAACGTCCTCTCCGTGGAGGCATTCTACCTGTTTCACGTGCCTCAGGACCGGCTCCTCCCCACCAAGCCTTTTTCCGAAGTGGTCGGTGGCTCCACCTGTCCCTTGGGGCAGATTCGCCTCTCCGTCACCTTCGGAACACACGACAACTACTGCATTGAGCTCATTGACTTCGATGTCACGCGCATCAGGCACACAACGCCATCCTCGGGTACCCGGCCCTCGCCAAGTTCTTGGCGGCGACTCATCCCGGCTACAACATCATTAAGATGCCAGGAAGCAACAGTGTCCTCACCATGGTGGGAGACACTAGGATGCGTTGATGGCCCTCAGTCTCACCTTTAAGGCTGCGACGGCCGCATTGCCAAATGTGGGGAGTGCCCCGAAGGGCCCGGGGGCTGGCCCGGCGAAGAAGAAGTTGTTGTTCTCTCAAGATCGGGCCGAGATGAAGCAAGTGCCGGTCGACGAGGATGGGGAGTCGGGGCCTACCTTCACCATAGGCGCCGGCCTTCCCCGAGATTAGGAGGAGGCACTGGTCAGCTTCCTCCACGCGAATAAGAATGTATTTGCATGGCAAGCAACACACCTGGTGGGCGTCCCGTGGGGGGTGATCGAGCACCACCTCATGGTGTGCCCCAACGCGCACCCTGTGAAGCAAAAGGTGCGACGACAAGCCTCGAAGAAGTAGTTGTTCATTGTTCGGGAGACCCACGAGCTGCAGGAGGCCGATGTTATCCGGGAGGTGCGGCACCCGGAGTGGTTGGCAAACCCAGTCATCGTCCCCAAGAAGTGAGGGAAGGAGCGCATGTGCGTTGACTTCACGAGCCTGAAGAAAGCTTGCCCTCAGGACCCATTCCCTCTTCCACGCATCGACCAGATCATTGACTCCACCGCCGAGTGCGATCTACTATGCTTCCTAGATGCCTTCTCAGGCTATCATCAAATCAAGATGGCGGTGGAAGACGTGGAGAAGATTTCCTTCTTGACCCCGTGCGGGGTTTACTGCTACACCTGCATGCCATTTGGGTTGCGCAATGCCGGAGCAACCTTCCAACGATTGATGCACATCGCCTTGGGCATGCAGCTCGGGAGGAATGTAGAGGCTTACGTCAATGATATAGTGGTCAAGTCCTGGCAAGAACCCTTGTTGGAGATCTGGAGGAGACGTTTAGCAACCTGCGCAAGGTGAAGTTGCGGTTCAACCCGAAGAAGTGCATATTCGGTGTCCCTTCCGGCAAACTGTTGGGGTTCCTCGTGTCGCAGAGAGGAATTGAGGCCAACCCAGAAAAGGTTAAGGTGATAGAAAGGATGAGCCCACCTCAAACTCTCAAGGAAATGCAGAAGCTGGCGGGCTGTGTGACCTCACTTGGGCGTTTCATCTCCAAGCTAGGCGAGCGCGCCCTCCCGTTCTTCAAGCTGATGAAGAGGAAGGCCCGTTCGCATGGACTCCATAGGATGATGCGGCTTTCCAAGACCTCAAGAAGTACCTTACCAGCCCACCGGTGATGGTAGCACCATGCCATCTTGAGCCCCTGGTGCTTTACCCGGCCGCCATGCCTCACTCAGCCAGTGCGGCGGTGGGGGTGGTCTTATAGAGGCACAGGTGTCCCGATGTTTCGATGAGATGGTGGCTATCAGATATGGAGCATCCCTCGACTACCCGCACCGACGCTCCATCAACATTGCAAGTACCAAGTGGACCATTGACAAGAGCACGTGCACGCGCCATCGAGAACGAGGTTGACTCTATCCTCTTCGAGTTTCGTTTGGATTTGCATGAGAATTGGGTTCTACCTCATAAAGATATGTTATGCATTCTAGGGTACCAAGAAGATGATCGTGAGAAGGAGAAGGTGAAGCTGCGAGCATCTATGGAGCAAGAGAATGAAGGAGAGGCCATGGAGAAGGAAGGGAAGAAGCTCCTGGACACCCCGGGTGCCCGGACGGAAGGACCCCGGGTGCCCGGACTCGAAGACAACGAGAGGGCCGAACCCCCCTGGACATCCCGGGTGCCCGGCCATCTCAACCCCGGGTACCCGGCCTCTGCCTGGGCAGCGCCCTAGCCGGCCCCGGGTGCCCGCCCCCAAAGCCCCGGGTGCCCGGCCCAACGCGCCCAGCCGGCCCCGGGTGCCCGGCCAACCAGCCCCGGGTGCCCAGCCCTCCACTTGGCCGCGCCCAGCCGGCCCCGGGTGCCCGACCAACCAGCCCCGGGTGCCCAGCCCTCCACTTGGCCCGCGCCCAGCCGGCCCCGGGTGCCCGGCCAACCAGCGCCGGGTGGCCGGGCCACACCACCCCGACCGCCCTCTGCCACCCCGGGTGCCCGGGCCTTGGACCCCGGGTGCCCGGTCCTCCATCCTCCGGTGCCCCTAGCCGGTACGGGTGCCCGGACCCTTCCACCGTGGCTACGCATTTTAGGGAAATTTTAGTCCTTTGTAACCCCCTTTCCCTAAGTTTCATCCCTAGCCTTTATATACTCATATCCTAGACCATTTGGAGGGTTAGCAAAGTATTAGATTAAACATTGTGAGCTTTGCTCCTTGTATCCCGTCCTCTTTGGAGATGAAGCCCCCACCTAGGGAAGAATCCTTTGGATTGTCAAGGCCTCCTCTTGGAGAAGATCATCATCGAGAGCTCACCTAATGGGAAGAACTTACCTAGTGCTATTCTCCTTGAATTGTCCATGTAATCTTGTGGATCTCATGTATGCTACTCTAGTGGATGTGATATTTGGGTTTGTTTGAGAGTTTTGTTCATTGTGTTCTTGAGTGTTTTCCTCCTTTCACCCTCCAAGTGTGAAAAGACCCCCTCTAGGGTTTGACCCTACAACATCTTAGTATCATGAGCAAGGTTTATTCACATCTTGGACTCCCATCCCCCCATTTGCTAGCTTGATTTTGTTGTTTTTCGTCCAAATTCGAAAATCCCCACAAAAATAGCCCCAAAATTTTTTCTTGCAATTTGTTGGATCTTGTGAGATTTGGTTGTTTTGGTCCTTGGATTTGATGTTTGGCAAGTGGATCTAGCCCCTCCCTAACAATCCCCACCCTTCCCACCACGAAATTCACGGAATTTTGCATTTCCCCCCAAATTTCCGCCCATCCCGAAGACCACCAGGTGTCGTGGTTCTAAGTCTGACAGTAGTGTAGGTGGTACTAATGGAGAGGCAAGATCCTAGCTATGGAGTAGTTGTTCACGCAAGTGTTCTACGAGTTTAGGCCCTTCTCGGAGGAAGTAACAGCCCTACGTCTAGGTGCCCGGAGGCGGTCGACTGGATTATATGCGTGAGAGTTACAGGGGTGCGAACCCTTCTTCCAGTGGAGGGGGTGGCTTATATAGAGGATGCCAAGACCCCAGCCAGCCCACGTAGCGGAGGGTTTAAAGTACATTAAGGCCTGGCGTTACTGGTAACGCCTTACATAAAGTGTCATCATGACCATAAAGACTACTTAATTACAGACCGTTTGGATACAGAGTAGATCTTGAACTCCTGGTGGTCGTGTGAGTCTTCATGGTCGAGTGTCTTCAAGTTCGTCGAGTGTCTTCTAGTCCGTCGAGTGGAGTCCCTCTAGGTCGACTGGAAGACGGCTTCTTCTAAAGATGTCCTCGGGGAGGGTACCTTGGACTGGTCCATGACCCTACCCCAGGTACATGACTTCATCATTAGCCCCCGAATGGATCGAGCTTTGAGTGAGGAAGGAGTTGATAATCTTTCCGACCTGTTTTCTGGTGCTGTAAATGTGTCTTAATCTGGATCAATGACTTTTAAGTGAGGGTGTCAACTTTTCTTTCAGTCGCCTTGATCCATTCTTTATATCTGTCGAGTGAACTTTATGAACTTGGAGATTTCCGAGCGACAGATCGCAGGAGATCTTCCGTCTGACAAGTTGCCCTGCGGTTAGCGGATTTAGTGGGATCCGAATTTCGGGAAGCGCGCGAAGTGGAGAAGGCCGCGATACTCGGATGGGATAAGGCAGAGACACCTCGATTCCCACACCGCCCTTTTCACCACGTATCGCTCGTGCGACTGTTTCGGGATTTGACAGGATTACCCGGGCCTACCAGTCATCCACTCGGAGGCGACTCCATATAAGGAACCGGGCGGAGGTTTTTGAACAGTGCTCCCTCATTTTCCGCACTGGGGCCGCTTTCGTGTCTTTGTGCGAAAACTTCTTGGGTTGTCGGCCGCACTGGGGCCTTTTCAAACACATATTCACTTGTCGGTCTCAAACGTTGAAAAAGGCTAATACGAATGACGAGAGAGCCCAAGTAATCCAGATGTGTGGGGGTCTTGGGGTCCAGATGAGGAGTAAGAGTGCTTTTTCCAACTATGACCCTTCCCGAGTCAGTTAGAGGGTGGAAGTCGACCTGGTTCTATTGCCAAGACCAGTCGACGCCAGGGCAGTCGACTGGGCTCCCTCCCTTCTCCATGAGTCGAGTGAACAAGCCGTCTTCTCTAAAAGTGCTTCTGGAGGAGAGGGCTCAGGTTAAAATGTTGATGGAGCATGTAGTCCAACTCATTCGCGACGGTGTGACTAGCATGGACCTTTTGGAGGTTTTCCTTCGACGGCGCATCCAGCCACTCCAGTAACGGGGCCACCCGATGTGGTTGTACTCTGGTACTGAAGACACCACTCAGGTCCACCCAGAGAAGGTCGACGACGTCACACTGGAGAGGTGGATGACTGCCATCACAGGGAACAAGGACAACCCTCATGGGGCCAGGAGGATCCCGCCACTCGACCAGTCTTATGAACCAGACAAGGTATGACCACTTATCTCCGACTGTAATCATGTTTCGTCCATTCTGCTTTGCTGCGAATCAGTCGATCGACTTTTGTCTTGTTTGTTGTCTTTTAGGCTACCACTGAGTTGTATTCGATGCCCAATGGGGCGCAAGCACAGACCGAGGAGGAGGAAGGAAGTGGAGGTGAAAGTCAAGAGGAGTGGGAATCGGATGGCGATGAGGGTGATGAAGATGCTGGCTCCGATGAGGAGGAGGAGGAGGAAGTTGCGCCTTCCCGTTCTGAAAGAAGGTCCAAGCTTGCCCATGACCCTGTAGTCGAGCGCGGCAAGGGGGCCACCCCTGTTGTGCAGTCGACCAAGCGTCCTCGGACGACCTCTCCGGCGCCGACTGAGAAAGCGCGGAAGCAATCTCGAGTGGTGCCGTCAAAGCCGACGAAGTCCTTGCCGAAGATGAAGATGGTGATTCCCACTATTTCTGGGTAATGACATAACTTGTGTCCTCTTGTTTCTCATGGATTTATTCTTGGTCGATTCGTTAGCTGACCGACTGATTTCTGAAACAGCAGTGCTGCTACTTCTGATACCTCGGCCAGACCTGAAGATCAAGAAATGGAGGACGCCATCACTTCCAACCTTGGTACGACCTTTGAGGTTTCGTTTTCAGTCGGTGGGATCTTCGTTTTTAACTTTGACTCTTTTCTGCAGCTCCATCTAATATCATCATTGATCTTCCTGACGATGATGAAGACAAGGAATCACTGAGGCAGAGGAGGAATAGGAGAGCGTCTGCTGGCATGACAGCTCAGGTCGTATCAGCACCTGAGACGTTGGTTGCGGAGGGGGACAACGTCACTCGGCCTACCGTATCCTTTGCGGTGCCGCGGACGAGTGCTCGTCCTTCGTTGTCGAGTGCTGGTCAGCCTTCACTTTTCTCTACCCACCACGTCCCCAAAGACCAAGCAAGCGCTGCTAAAGAAGCCATACGCCAGGCGGGGTCATGATGGAGCAAGTGAAGGCGATCCAAGACGCCATTCAAGCGGCTTATGACGCCAGTTTAGCCCTTCGGAGTAATGTCCAGGTTGGTCGGTCACTGCCTATTCTGTTAGGATATGGTACCTGAAAACTTTTCTTTCTGAAAATCTTAGTATCTGTCGTACGCCCACTGGGTGTGTCGATTGAGATTCTGGATTGGTGGGGGCACGCTGAGTGCACCCACTGGGTGTAGTCCCCAAGGCTATGGTCGACTGCTGGCAGTTGACCATAGTCTTTATGTCTTGAGCTTTTTTCTCATTACTGTCTTCACTCGATCTGGTCGAATGGAATCATAAACCGGTGGGGGCATGCTGAGAGCACCCACTAGGTGTAGTCCCCGAGACTGTGGTCGACTGCTGGCAGTCGACTACGGTCTGAATAACACCCTCTCTTTTTGGGGGGGGGGGCGACTGACCGACTCTAGCTAATAGAACTGGTGGGGGAACGCTGAGTGCACCCACTGGGTGTAGTCCCCGAGACTACAGTTGAATGTTTAGATTCGGCTGTAGTCTTAGAAATACTACGATTTTTCTCTTAATCACTCGGAAGTGACCTCTCTTTGACGTCTGTCGATTCGTTCTTCGCAGAAATCTTGTGAGCTTACAGCTCGTTATACTGAATTGGAGAACAAGCATATCCGGCTCGAACTTGATCTAAAGCTTGTCCAGGAGAACTTCATGAAGGCGAAGGAGGAGGCAAAAGGTATGTTTGGTGAGAATCTGGATGACTGCCTTTACTTCTTGTCCATCCTCGAGTCTGATCTTACTGTGATTTTACAGATAAACTAAGGGATTCTCTGAAGAAGAAGGATCTTGACCTCGCTGAGGCGCAGAAAGCAGCTTCCGAGAAGACCAGGCTCGCAGAAGAAAAGTTGGCTTGAATCAGCAAACTTGAAGAGGAAAATACTAATCTGAAAGCTGCTCTCGACGTGGCCAACCAGGAGGTCACTCGACTGAAGAATGACAAGATGGTCCTGAGTGACAAAGCTAGCGAACTGGTGGGAAAGAAGAATGATCTGGAGGCTTATCTGGGAGGACTTGCCAAGAAGCTATTCCTCATGCTTGAAGGTAACCCTTTGTATCTGACAGGCTTTTTAATTTTGGCCTCACCACCAAACTGCTGCCTTAACTTTGGGGTTGTGTCTACAGAGTTCTGCTAGAACTTTGAGGAGGAGACTGGTCGACTGGAGACGAGCCTAGATCCCATCAACTCTCTTGTGAAGGATGAAACTGCCATGAACGTGCTCCGACTCGAGTCTCGCGTTGCTTCCGTTGTCGACTATCTTGCAAGGCTGAAGGTTGCGACGTCACGCATCGACACGGCGCTCTGGCCAGGAGAAGCACTTCAGAATGACCTTGAGTCTCTGATGACTCAACTGAACGAAGTTCCAAGTCGAGTGCAAGAATGGAAGAAGTCTTCTGCCAGGTGCGGTGCCGACGTTGCTCTATTTCTGGTCCGTGTTCACTACAAGGATGCGCGAGAGGACAAGCTGGCAGCTCTCAAGGTGGCCAATACCAAGAAGCATGACTTCCGATCCTTCATGGAGACCTTCAAAGCCGCTGCCACTCGGATCGCAGATGTAATCGACCTGGATGAGTTCGTTGCGCCTTCCAGCCCTCCATAGGAGGGGTAAAAAACTTCTATGCTTGATGCTTTAAATTTGCCTCGGAATGCCGAGTAGTTTTTGTAACCGATAAACTTTAACAGTTTTGGTGCCTGAGCACTTCTGGATCCGTAAGACGTTATCTGAACTTAGGTTTGCCGTTGAATATGTTTGCTTCTGCCTTCGAACGATCATCATCCTTTGCTTGGAATATATACTAGTGTTTGTGATGCTCTTTTGCAGGTAGGGACGAAGCACAAATTGCAATCGACTTGTACTCGTCATGCTTAGGCGAGCGCTGGGCTGTAGCTAAGCCCCCAAGTGGGAGGTTTGCTCTCCACTCGATAGGAATTTCAAAAACTTAGGCGAGCACTGGGCTGTAGCTAAGCCCCTGAGTGGGAGGTTTGCTCTCCACTCGATAGGATTTTCAAAAACTTAGGAGAGCACTGGGCTGCAGCTAAGCCCCCGAGTGGGAGGTTTTCTCACCACTCGGTAGGATTTTAAAAACTTAGGCGAGCACTGGGCTGCAGCTAAGCCCCCGAGTGGGAGGTTTGCTCTCCACTCGGTAGGATTTCAGAAACTTAGGCGAGCACTGGGCTGCAGCTAAGCCCCCGAGTGGGAGGTTTGCTCACCACTCGGTAGGATTTTAAAAACATAGGCGAGCACTAGGCTGCAGGTAAGCCCCTGAGTGGGAGGTTTGCTCGCCACTCGGTAGGATTTTCATGGTGTACCTCCGAAGGAGAAGATAGCAGTCGACCTGCGCTTCGTCTTCCTTGCGGAGCGCACGTTGTATTTGTGGCGTAGCTTGGAAGGAGAAGGCAGGAGTCGACCTGCGCCTCGTCCTCCTTGTGGAGCGCACGTTGTATTTGTAGCATAGCTCGGAAGGAGAAGGCAGGAGTCGACCTGCGCCTCGTCCTCCTTGCGGAGCGCACGTTGTATTTGTGGCGTAGCTCGGAAGGAGAAGGCAGGAGTCGACCTGCGCCTCGTCCTCCTTGCGGAGCGCATGTTGTAGTTGTGGCATAGCTCGGAAGGAGAAGGTAGCAGTCGACCTGCGCTTCGTCCTCCTCGCGTAGCGCACATTGTATTTTATACTTAGGCGAACACTAGGTTGCAGCTAAGCCCCCGAGTGGGAGGCTGGCTCACCACTCGGCAGGATTTTGTTTAAACTTAGGCGAGTACTTGGACTGCAGCTAAGCCTCCGAGTGGAAGGCTGGCTTACCACTCGGTAGGATTTTGTTTTAAACTTAGGCGAAACGGATTCACGGCTAAGCCTCCGAGTGGAAGGCTGGCTTACCACTCGGTAGGATTTTGTTTAAACTTAGGCGAAACAGATTCGCAACTAAGCCTCCGAGTGGGAGGCTGGCTCTCCACTCGGTAAGGATTTTCTTTTACAAACTTAGGCGAAACGGATTCGCAGCTAAGCCACCCACTGGGGGACTAATTTGTGTGAACAAAAGTAACAACAGTCACTGGGAAAATTATAAAACTCTTGTCTTTGATAAATAAACTACAAAAGTACTTTTATTACAACTCATCCGAGTGAATACTTAAGTATAAAAGGGGCGGAGCAGATCCGCATTCCAAGCTCGTGGCTCGTCAATCTAGCGATCGACGTTGTTAAGACGGTATGCTCCGTTGTGGAGAACTTTGGTAACAATGAAGGGGCCTTCCCAGGTAGGGGCGAGTTTGTGCGGCTTCTGTTGGTCCACTCGGAGGACCAAGTCTCCTTCCTGGAAGGCTCGACTCTTCACATTTCTGGCGTAGAATCGGCGCAAGTCTTGCTGATAGATGGTTGACCTGATCATGACCATCTCTCTTTCTTCTTCCAGAAGGTCGACTGTGTCCTATCGGGCTTGTTCTGCTTCAACTTCAGAGTAGAGCTCGACTCGTGGTGCATTGTCAAGCAGGTCACTTGGCAGGACCGCTTCAGCTCCATAGACCAGAAAGAACGGAGTTCTCCCAGCCGACCGATTTGGAGTAGTCCTCAATCCCCAAAGAACTGATGGAAGTTCGTCGACCCACGCGCCTGCTGCGTGCTTGAGGTCACGCATCAACTGGGGTTTCAGTCCTTTGAAAATTAGGCCGTTTGCTCTTTCTGCTTGTCCATTCGACTGGGGGTGGGCGACTGAAGCATAGTCGACTCGAGTGCCTTGAGAAGCGCAGAAGGCTTTGAACCAATCGGAATCGAAGTTCGACCCATTATCAGTGATGATGCTGTGCGAAACTCCATATCTGAATATCAATTCTCTAATGAAGCTGATGGTAGTGCCAGCATCAAGATTTTTAATGGGCTTGGCTTCGATCCACTTGGTGAACTTGTCGACTGCCACCAGTACATGAGTGAAGCCGCTCCTGCCAGTTCTCAGTGGTCCAACCATATCTAACCCCCAAACAGCGAAAGGCCAGACGATTGGAATGGTCTTCAAGGCTGAGGCGGGCTTGTGTGACATATTAGAGTAGAACTGACATCCTTCACATTTGTTGACTATCTTTTTCGCCATTTCATTTGCTCTGGGCCAGTAAAACCCTGCTCGGTATGCTTTAGCCACGATGGTCCGGGAGGACATATGATGGCCATAGGTCCCCGAGTGGATATCGTTGAGAGTCATTCGACCCTCTTCCAGTGTTATGCATTTCTGGCTGACTGCAGTCGCGCTTTCTCTATACAACTGTCCCCTCATGACAGTAAAGGCCTTGGATCGACGGACGATCTGCCGAGCCTCTTCTTCATTCTCTGGGAGCTCTTTCCTTAGGATATACGTGATGTAAGGCACTGTCTAGTCGGGAGTGATAACCAGAACTTCCATGACTAAGTCAACCACGGCTGGGACCTCAACTTCAGTCGGATCCGTGGCACTTTTTGGCTGCGGAGCTTCTTCGGTGAAAGGATCTTCTTGAACCGATGGCGTGTGAACATGCTCCAAAAATACACCACTCGGGATGGCTTCTCTTTTGGAACTTATCTTCACCAAGTCATCAGCTGCTTGGTTTTTCAATCGGGGAACATGATGGAGCTCTAATCCCTCGAATTTCTTCTCCAGCTTTCTGACTGCATTGCAGTAACCAGTCATAGCTGGGATTCTGATGTCCCACTCCTTCATCAATTGTTAACCACCAAATCCGAGTCACCGTAAACCATGAGGCGGCGGACGCCGAGTGAAATGGCCATATGCAACCCATACAAAAGTGCTTCATATTCTGCTTCGTTGTTGGAGGAGTCAAAGTGAATCTGGAGTACGTATCTGAGCTTATCTCCTCGGGGAGAAACCAACACTACCCCGGCACCGGAACCATTCAGCATTTTAGAACCATCAAAGAACATAGTCCAGTGCTCCGAGTGAACTTGAGTTGGTAACTGCTCTTCATTCCACTCGGCGAGGAAATCTGCTATTGCTTGGGACTTGATAGCTTTCTTTGCCTCAAATTTGATATCAAGGGGGAGGAGTTCAATCGCCCATTTTGCCACTCGACCAGTTGCATCTCTGTTGTGCAGAATCTCTGATAAGGGGGCGTCGCTGACGACTGTGATGGTATGGTCAGAGAAGTAGTGGGCAACTTTCTTCGTGGTCATATAAATCCCATATACAAACTTCTGATAATGAGGGCATCGTTGCTTTGATGGGGTCAGGACTTCAGAAAAATAGTATACTGGGCGCTGAACTTTGAAGGTTTTCCCTTCTTCTTCCCGCTCGATCGTAAGTACTGTACTGACGACTTGTCCTGTGGCTGCAATGTAAAGCAGCAAAGGCTCTTTGCTGATCGGGGCAGCAAGCACCGGCTGGGTGGAAAGCAGGGTTTTTAACTCTGCAAACGTTGCGTCAGCTTCAGGAGTCCACTCGAACTTGTCTGACTTCTTCATCAGTCGGTAATGAGGCAATGCCTTCTCACCGAGACGAGAGATGAATCGACTTAAAGCGGCCAAGCAACCAGTAAGCTTCTAAACATCGTGCACACGCACAGGTCGTTTCATTCGGAGTATAGTGCCCACTTTCTCTGGGTTTGCATCGATTCCTCATTCGGAAACGAGAAAACCGAGTAACTTTCCGCCAGGAACTCCGAATGTGCACTTGGATGGATTAAGCTTGATATCATACCTCCTGAGGTTGGCAAATGTTTCAGCGAGGTCAGTCAGCAGGTCAGAACCTTTCTGTGACTTGACCACAGTGTCATCCATGTATGCTTCCACATTCTGACTGATTTGAGTGAGCAAACACTTCTGAATCATCCTCATGAACATGGCTCCGGCATTCCTGAGGCCGAATGGCATGGTGACATAACAGAAGCACCCAAATGGGGTGATGAAAGCTGTCTTGATCTCATCGGGTCCATACAGACGGATCTAATGGTATCCGGAATAGGCGTCTAAGAAAGACAGTCGCTCACATCCCGCAGTCGAGTCGACTATTTGATTGATGCGGGGAAGAGGAAAATGATCTTTCGGGGAGGCCCGATTGATATGTTTAAAGTCAATGCACATGCGAAGTGAGTTGTCCTTTTTGGGGACCATGACAACATTGGCGAGCCACTCGGAGTGGTAATTCTCTCGGATAAACTCGGCTGCTAAGAGCCGAGCCACCTCTTCGCCAATAGCCTTCCTTTTCTGGACGGCGGACCGTCGCAGATGTTCCTTGACAGGTTTTGCCTTTGAATCGACTCACAGACGATGCTCAGCCAGCCCCCAGGGTACACCTGGCATGTCAGAAGGTTTCCATGGAAAGATGTCCCAATTCTCACGGAGGAACTGGATGAGCGCTTCTTCCTATTTGGGGTCGAGTGTTGTGGATATGTGAGTCGGAGCAGTGTTGGGGTCGGTCGGGTGGATGTGAACTGGTTTTGTCTCACCGGACGACTGAAATGCTGATTCCATAGCGGGCTTCTTGGCTCGCAACAAATCACTCAGATCCGCATTCTTCTGGTGTTCATGCCACTCTTCTGCCACCATCTGAGCATCGGCGATCTTTGAGCCTTTCAGGAAGCACTCTTCTGCCTTCTTGCGATTTCCAGTAACAGTGATGACGCCCTTAGGGCCAGGCATCTTCAATTTGAGGTACATGTAACATGGTCGAGCCATAAAACGTGCATAAGCTGGCCTGCCCAAAATAGCGTGGTAGGCACTCTGGAAGTCTACAACCTCAAATGTCAGCTTTTCTTTGCGGAAGTTCTTGGAATCACCAAAAACCACATCGAGAGCAATCTGGCCGAGTGATGCGGCATTCTTGCCAGGAATGACTCCATAGAAACTCATGTTGCTTGTGTCGAGTCTGGACATCGGAATACCCATCCCTTTCAGCGTCTCAGTGTATAGTATATTCAGACTACTGCCACCATCCATCAACACTTTACTCAGTCGAGTGCCCTCAACAACTGGGTCGACCACCAGAGCTTGCCTCCCAGGGGTGGCTATGTGCATCGGGTGATCAGACTGGTCGAATGTGATGGCTGTCTGAGACCACTTCAGATAATTGGGTGTTGCTGGAGCAACCATATTCACCTCTCGGTTTATAACTTTCAATCGATTTTTGCTCTCAACGTCAGCAAAAATCACCAGAGTAGAATTGACCTGAGGGTATTCCTCGTCACTATCTCCCTTGTCCTCAGCTTTGTCTGACTCCTTTTCCCTATCCTTGGGCTATTTCCCCTGGAACTGTTGTATCAGAAGTCGACACTGTCGAGTGGTATGCTTCGAGTAAATGAAATTACCCTCTTCATCTTTCTTCGTGTGGATGTGACACGGCAAATCCATCACATCATTTCCCTCTTTATCCTTCACTTTCTTGGGGTTCCAAGGTCCTTTGGGCTTTCCTTTGAACTTTTATTGAGTCACGGCCAAGGTTTCTCCAGGAGCAGCTGGCTCGGCTTTCTGCTTTTGCTTCCGACTGGAGTTCCCTCCTCTGGTTTCCTGGGCGACTGACTTGTGCTTGCCGCTCCGGAGCCGATCCTCTTCCTCACCATTGGCATATTTGGTGGCTATCTCCATCATTCGACTCAGAGACATGTCTCCGGTTCGACCAAATTTCAGGCTTAGCTCTCTGTACTTTACACCTTCCTTGAAGGTGCAGACTGCCTGGTGATCAGATACATTCTCCACTGTGTGATGCAACGTGATCCATCTCTGGATGTAATCTCTCGGAGTCTTATTCGACTCTGCACACAAGATTGCAACTCTGTTAGTCCTGTTGGTCGCTTGCACGTTCCTTCGAATGTTTTGACAAACACTCGGGAGAGGTCCTCCCATGTGTAAATGCTACTGGGTGTCAACTGATTCAGCCATGCTCTGGCTGACCCTTCCAACATAAGAGGCAGATGTTTCATGGCCACCTCGTCATTTCCGCCGATGATCTGGACAGCCGCTCGGTAGTCTTCAAGCCAAGTATCGGGCTTAGACTCACCATTGAACTTGCTGACTCCAGTCGCCAACCTGAAGTTGGGAGGAATCACTGCGGCTTGGATGGCTCTGCTGAAACACTCTGGTCCGGAGACATGCACTCGGCTGCTGGTGGGCACATCTCTATCGTTTCCCTCTCTGTGAGCTCTGTTCCGGTCGACCAGACCTTGAACGATGATGGATCTCGCATCAAAGCCTGGTTCCCTGGGGTCGACTGGGATTCTTCGTCCGCCACTGTGCTGGCGCCTATCATCCTGATGTCGAGGCACATAGGATCCACCCCTTGGAGGAGGAGTGGGCACTCGACATCGATCATTGCGATCTAATCGGTGATCATACTGCTCATGGTGCCTGTACTGATCGTGCCGGTCACCACGCCCTTCACGCCTCGGGGGGCGATCTAGGGCTATGAGCCGACTGGACCGTATTTGCTGCCACGGATCTGCTGTGAATCCTGTTCCGCAATTGCGATATAGCTGAATTCTGATCTCCTGCTGCCCGGAGCAAATCTCTGATCTGCCTCAAGCCTCTGCCAGCCTCCGACTGGGAAGGCTGAATTGACTCTGCTATATGGGCTGCAGCTGCTAAATTCTGAATCGGAGTTCGGTATACCTGAGTCGGAGGTGGGAAGAGCTGACGTCGACTGGAGTCAGGGACTCGTTATCGCGCACGCTCGTTAAGTGCTCGTTGAAGGTTCTCCAGTCGAGTGCGCTCAGCCAGGTTGGCCAAGCGCGCGTCCTCCAAGGCGCGAGCCTCAGGGGTTTCTCCAATGATAGGAGTATGAAAGGCATCCATGTTCCGGCGGCGAAGTTCTTCCCTCTGCAGCGAATTGAGGGGCCCGGGAAGGTATTCCTCATGGGGATGCGACGGATCGCCTCCGCCATTACCTCCCTCAGCGCCAGAAAAGCCGGGGGGACCGTATGGCCCATTAACCATCAGGACCTCCACCGCTAGATCACTGCTGTCGCACTCGGATGCAGTCTCTGCGGAGCCAGTCGACAGGTCGAACAGGCCGTAGAGAGATTCGTCGGGCTCGATTGCCGCGACATCGGCGGTGGTCGACTGGCGAGCCACCGCGTGCCTCACCCACCGCTGAAGCCTCGACCGACCAGAGCGCTTTCGTCGGCGGGAAGCTGGGAGGGTGGATGACACAAAAACTGGTCGATACTGGGTCGATGGTTGCCGCAGGAGGACACCACGGACGCACGCGCGAAAGTGCATCGCTCCGCAGACTGGGAGTGCGTCGACGTCGAGCGGAGCCTCCGGAAGCCAGGCAGAGTCGTCAGCAATGAACGTGAGCGCGCCGAGAGGGATCTCACGGCCCTCAACCAAAACTCCGCCTGAAACCATGACGAAGGAGATCGGAAAAATTGCAACTTCTCCAATAAATCGCTAAGACACCTGCCCCATGGTGGGCGCCAACTGTCGTGGTTCTAAGTCTGACAGTAGTGTAGGGGGTACTAAAGGAGAGGCAAGATCCTATCTATGGAGTAGTTGTTCATGCAAGTGTTTTACGAGTTCAGGCCCTTCTCGGAGGAAGTAACATCCCTACGTCTCGGTGCCCGGAGGCGGTCGACTGGATTATATGCGTGAGAGTTACAGGGGTGCGAACCCTTCTACCAGTGTAGGGGGGTGGCTTACATAGAGGATGCCAAGACCCCAGCCAGCCCACGTAGCGGAGGGCTTAAAGTACATTAAGGCCTGGCGTTACTGGTAATGCCTTACATAAAGTGTCATCATGACCATAAAGACTACTTAATTACAGACCGTTTGGATACAGAGTAGATCTTGAACTCCTGGTGGTCGAGTGAGTCTTCATGGTCGAGTGTCTTCAAGTTCGTCGAGTGTCTTCCAGTCCGTCGAGTGGAGTCCCTCTAGGTCGACTGGAAGACGGCTTCTTCTAAAGATGTCCTCGGGGAGGGTACCTTGGACAGGTCCATGACCCTACCCTAGGTACATGACTTCATCACCGGGTGCCCGCACCTCGAAACCCCGGGCACCCGCACCCCCGGGCCATTTCGCCCAGCCACCCCCGGGAACCCACACCTCACACCCCCCGGTGCCCGCACCCCCCCAAATCAGCCCACTACCAACACCGTTTTGGCCATAATTTCCACCTCCCAAGTCCGTTTTTCGTGGTCTTTAGCTCGTTTGGAAGCTCTTGACATCCCCCATCCACTCATCCCACTACCACCACCATTAGCCCCCATCCAAAAAATAATCACAAAAACACCCACCTTCCGCATTTGACCGATTTTGTGTTGCCATTTCCGTTTCCTAAGGTGTTTCGGCTACTTAGGAGCGTGTGACATCGTCATCACCATCATCGACGCGGAGCCATCTTCACCGCTAACCGTGAGAAAGGACGGTAACCTCGACGACAATTACTTCTTACCTTGCCCTTTTGCATTGATAGCCCAAGCCACTTTGCGTGGTTTACCCATTGAGACTAGCAAGTTGAGAATTGTCGGGCCACGCTATTGTGGACCGTAGTGATCGTGTTATCATCCTTGTGCCATAAGTCTCTCCCGTGCATATCATATATACTTGTCTCATATCATACTTGGCTCGAGCATCAAGCATAGAGAAAAAAAGCTTTTAAGCAAAAGAGGAGCAACAAAGAGCTTGTAAGAAATAGAGTTGAGCCATTTACATAGTTATATCATCTTGGTCATCGCATATATACCATAGTTGGGATTGAAGACGGAACGGTTCTCTCATAGGTAGGTGCACAAGCGTATCTTGCCCATTTGAGCAATCGAGCTAGTGTCTCTCGAGCATTTGCACAACAAGAGCATTTTCCGTGGTCGCACATTTTTGAGCTCACTCCTTGGTTGTGTGGATCACATCTATCTTCCATGCGTGTGTACCTAGTGATACCTTGGGGTTTGATCTATTTGCTTTACTTGCATTTCGTGAACCTTCTCAACCTTATCGATATCTTGACTAACATTTGTTTGAAATTTTTGCCACCATCCTAACCGAGCTACTCCATAAGCCTCTTATTTGTAGGAGTGAGAAACAAACCCGGTTCCAATTCTCCTATTGTGGCATTACATTGAGTGACACTTGTTACATCCTCAATCCTCAGAGAAGGTAACTTTGGTATTGTTCTCTCATTTTCCTACTCACCACACTTGGTTATGATGGATAGGCCAAACTCGTCGTCGAACCCACTTTTCGGGGAGCAAGGTGATGATTCTGGCTTCGTCTCCAAGAACCATTTCTTCATCGCGCAACGAGCGCTTCATCAAGAAAACGTAGCATTGGGTGAACGCTTGGAGCAACTCGCCCCCGACCTTCATCAAAACATCGACGACAAATTCAACACACTAATGGAAGAGCTCCGCAACATGATCGTGCGACGTCCGTCTTCCTCATCCGCTTCTTCAAGACGACACCACTCAAGTCACCGTACAAGTCGGCAATCTTCGGACTACTCCTCTTATGATGCAAGTCCGCCACGAGCTCGCCTTCATTGACGTGATCCTCCTCAAGATCACTGTTGTAGGGTGGAACCCTATGGGGAGATCTTTCACGAATTGGAGGGGAATCCCCAAGAACGAGATGATCAAAAGAGGGAAAACAAGAGGAACACTCAAGAACAAGTCAAATCACACATCCACTAGACAATCAAACACACAAGATCCACAAGGTACATGAACAACAAAGGGAAATAAGATACATGGTAGAGTTCATCCCAAATCCTATGAAGGAGATGAGGGCTTGATGATCCTATGATTGGGATCCTTCCCCAATGAGGAGGTCTTGATGTTTGGTCACTCCAAGAGGAGGTCTTGATCTCCTAGTGGAGAGGATCTATGGAGCAAAGCTCACAAATGTCTATCAACTACTTTGCTTACCCTAACATATGGTCTAGGTATGGAATATATAGGCATGGGGACGAAGTGGATGAAGAGGAGGCCCAAACAGCAATCACAGCCGTCCATCCTGTAGGGCCCGTGCGCACGGGGTAAGTTGGGCCCGTGCGCACGGGGTGCTCCAGCGCCAACTTCCTGAGTAGTCCGTGTGCACGGGGTCTTCGAGGCCCGTGGGCACGGGGTCGCCTGGGAGGTGCAGTGTTGATCCTGTTGCACTCCTTCTTCCTCCTTGTGGCCTTGTGGTCCTTCTCCAACTCCTTTGGGGTGTCCCTCACCAGCTTTTGGTCGTCGGTCTTCGTACCTAAGGACACATAGAGCACTTTGGTGAGGTAGCAAGCAAGTTCAATGGATATTCATGATGTTCTCGAAGAAGAGCAGGTTCACCTTAATTCCAATGGCGTATGTTTGAGGTCTCGTCATATGTCCTCTTGGGGTATGGAGAGTAGTCGGAGTGTACATGGGGATGACCGTGGGATGCTCCGCATCAATCACCAAGCTCAAGAAAATCCATTCCATGGCAATGGCTTACAAGACCGAGTTCGAGCACATGAATGGATGCGACACCAAGTCCCTCAAGGAGCAATGGAGCAAGAGCAAATACCTCCACAAGTACCACGTCAAGTCCCTCAAGACGGTGATGCACTTCGACACGTACAAGAGCGCCGTGAAGCACAAGCCCTCGAACGTGAAGCTCAAGCACTTGAAGCACAACAAGCTCTACGCGAGGCCACTAGAGCCGTTGAAGACCGCAACCGCCAAGTGCAAGAACAAGAGGAATCTCTTCGCCGCGAGATTCAAGAAGAAGCAGCCCGACGCGAAGAGCAACAAGAAAGGCGCAATCAAGCGCACATTCCTCGCCCTCCTCCAAGATAAGAGAGACACCAAGTGGAACAAGTTCTTCAAGACCCTCCTCCATGCCAAGAGCGACATCACGAGGAACGAGCATTTGAGGACTTTCCAAGGCAAGAGCGATATCAAAACCGCTATCAAGATGAAGAACTCCACTACAGCAAGCTCAAGTTCACCATGCCAAAGTTCTCCGGAAGCAATGATCCCGAAGAATACCTCTCTTGGGCATTGAAGGTGGACAAGATTTTTCGCCTCCACAACTACGATGAAGAAAAGAAGATCACCTTGGCCTCCCTCAAGTTCCAAGACTATGTCCTCAATTGGTGGCAACAAGTGATCGAGCGATGACATACAAGAGGCAAACCACCAATCACAACTTGGGAAGCAATGAAGGAAGTAATGAGAGCCCGCTTTGTGCCTACTCACTACACTCGAGATCTTTTCAAGAAGTTGCAACTCCTCAAGCAAGGCACAAAGACGGTGGAAGAATACTACCAAGAAATGGAGATTGCCATGATACGAGCCACTGTCAAGGAAGATGATGAGCAAACAATGGCACGCTTCCTGAACGGCCTCAACCACCCAATCAAGCGGATCACCAACTTCCAACCATACTCCAACCTTCTTGAGCTAGTTCATCAAGCGACCAAGCCTGAGCGACAAGTGCAAGATGACTTCAAATACGCCAAGTACTCGTCCAAGACCTACGGCTCCTACTCTCAAGCTCCCGCGATTTCGGCACCTCCTACATCAACTCGAGCAGCACCAAGTACCGGCGACAAGTCAAGTTCCAAGCAAGTGGCACCTTCCTTGACTCGTCCTCCGGAAAGCACCTACAAATCCAAGACTCCTTCATCTTCGACGCCTCCCGATGATCCCGTCAAGACAAGTTCATTCAAGTGCTTCACATGTGGTGGCCAAGGACACAAGTCCTTCCAATGCACCAACAAGCGAACAATGATCTTCAACGATGACGGAACATACGACTCGATGAGTGAAGAAGAAATGGAAGCCATTGAGCACGTGGCCATGCACCGGCGCGTGAACGAAGATGAAGATGATCAAGTCTTTTGTGACAATGATTCAAGTCCCTCTCTCGTGGTCTCCAAGGTCTTGACGTTCCAACACCACCAAGACGAAGACCAACGGTGCCACATCTTCCACACCAAGGCCGACATCAATGGGTGCTCCGTCAAGGTCATCATTGACGAAGGTAGTTGTCACAACTTGGCAAGTGAAGAGCTATGTTCCAAGCTGCAATTGGTCAAGAAGAAGCACCCCCGTCCCTACAAGGTGCAATGGCTAAGCGACTCCGGCACTATTCAAGTGGAGATCATGGTGCAAGTGTCTTTCAAGATCGGCGCATACGAGGACACCCTAGAGTGTGATGTGGTTCCTATGTTCGTGTGCCACCTTCTTTTGGGAAGACCCTGGCAATTCGACCGTGGTGTCATCCACAACGGACGAACCAACCACTATAGCTTCAAGATGAAAGCCAAGGAGTATGTGCTTCGACCATTGTCACCAAGCAAAGTGATCACCGACAAGAAAGCTTCCACCCATCATGGAGAAACTAGTGAGAGAGTGCACCACCAAAAAGAAAGTGAGAGCCACAAGCAAAAATTGAGCGCCTCTTCGCCAAGAGAGAAAAACTTAGTCCTCCTAGCCACAAAAAGAGAGATGAGAGAAGTGTGTGAGAACCCATCGAGTGTCGTCCACTTTGTCCTCCTATGCAAAGATGAGGTTACCAAAACTAACAATCCTAATCCTCTTCCTCTAGTGTTTTCCAACTTGTAGCAGGAATTCGAGGATGTGTTTCCCGATGAGCTACCTCCCGGTCTCCCTCCTCTATGTGGCATTGAACATCGGATCGACCTCATCCCCGACGCACCTCTTCCAAACAAGGCTCCCTACCACGTCAACCCCGAAGAAACAAAGGAGATCCAATGGCAAGTACAACAACTAATCGACAACAGTCATGTACGTGAAAGCTTAAGCCCTTGTGCCGTTCCCGTTATACTTGTGCCCAAGCAAGACGGTAGTTTTCGCGTGTGCTCGGAATGTAGACCTATCAATGCTATTACCGTTCATTATAGGCATCCCATTCCTCTCTTAGATGATATGCTTGATGAACTTAGCGGTGCCACCATTTTCTCAAAAATTGATCTTAGAAGTGGTTATTATCAAATCCGCATACAAGAAGGTGATGAATGGAAAACCGCTTTCAAACTAAGTTTGGCTTGTACAAGTGGTTGGTTATGCCTATGGGTTTATCGGAAGCTCCCGGTACTTTCATGCGTCTCATGCATTTTGTGCTTCGACCTTATATTGGAGTTTTCGTTGTGGTTTACTTTGATGATATTCTTGTGTTTAGCAAATCCATGAAAGAGCATCTAAGTCATGTTAGGGCTGTTTTACAAACTCTTCGCAAGGAACGTCTTTATGCCAACATGAAAAAGTGCACGTTTGGTGTTGACAAGCTTGTTTTCTTGGGATTCATTGTTTCTTCCAAGGGAGTGCATGTTGATGACTCTAAAATTGAAGCAACTAAAACTTGGCCCCAACCCACCAATTTGCAACAAGTGCGAAGTTTTCTTGGCCTTGCGGGTTTTTATCGTTGCTTTGTGAAAGATTTTAGCACTATTGCCGCTCCTTTGCATGCCTTGAGTAAGAAGAATGCTCCTTTTGTTTGGGGACCTTTGCAATCAACCGCTTTTGATGAGCTCAAATCTTTGCTTACACATGCTCCGACTCTTGCTTTACCCAACTTTGACAAAACTTTTGAGGTTCATTGCGATGCAAGTGGTACCGGAATTGGTGGAGTTTTGATGCAAGAAAAACGAGCTATTGCATATTTTAGCGAAAAACTTTCCAGTTCTCAACTTAACTATCCCATCTATGACAAAGAATTGTATGCCTTAGTGCGTGTGTTACATGTGTGGTAGCATTACCTTAGACCGCATGAATTTGTCATACATACCGATCATGAAACACTTAAATACCTCAAAGGTCAAACCAATTTGAATTAACGACATGCTAAATGGAGTGATTTCATTGGATCTTTTCCCTATGTGATAAAGTACATTAAGGGCAAAGAAAACATGGTGGCGGATGCCCTTTCCCGCAAATGCATGTTACTTACTCAACTTGAATTGAATGTAGTTGGATTTGATCATATCAAAGATTTGTATGAGGGTGATGTGACTTTTGCTACTCCTTATGCTAAGTGTGTGACGCATACTTCTTGGGAAATATATTATATCAAAGATGGTTATCTTATGAGAGCTAACAAACTATGCATTCCCGAGTCTTCTCTTCGTTTGCTCCTTTTGCAAGAGGCTCATGGAGGCGGACTCATGGGACACTTTGGATGCGACAAGACTTTCACCACGCTCTCCAAGAACTATTATTGGCCCAAGATATTTCGCGATGTTGCCCCTTCTCCAACCGGTGCTCTACATGTTGCAAAGCTAAGTCACACTCTCAATCCCATGGTTTGCATACACCTTTACCTATTCCACATCAACCTTGGGAAGACATTAGCATGGATTTTGTGCTTGGATTACTTAGGACTCAAAATGGCAAGGACTCCATTTTTGTTGTTGTAGACCGTTTCTCTAAAATGGCTCATTTTATCCCAGCAATAAGATCGACGGCGCTTCATATGTTGCCAATCTCTTTTGTAGGGAAATCTTGAGGTTACACGGTGTGCCAAAGACAATTGTGTCAGATCGAGACGTCAAGTTCTTAAGCTACTTTTGGAAGACGCTATGCGCCAAGCTCGGGATCAAGCTACTATTCTCCACGGCGTATCATCCTCAAACGGATGGCCAAACGGAAGTCACCAACCGGACGTTTGCAACTCTCCTCCGTGTGTTGATCAGGAAGAACATCAAGGAGTGGGAGGAGTGCCTACCCATCACCGAGTACGCCTACAATCGTGTAAGGCACTCTACCACCGGCAAGTCCGCCTTCGGTCGTCTACGGTTTCAACCCTTTGTCACCATTGGACATCCTTCCTCTCCCGCTTCAAGAACGAGCAAACATGGACGCAAGTGCAAGAGCCGCCTACCTCAAGAAGATGCATGAAGAAACATGTTCCATGATCGAGCGCCAAGTACAATGACTCGCTTCCAAGCTCAACCTCAACAAGTCCCCTATGGTGTTCCAACCGGGTGATCAAGTATGGATATATCTCCGCAAAGACCGCTTCCCCAAGGAACGAAAATCCAAGCTACTCCCGAGAGCCGACGGACCATTCAAGGTGCTTGCACGCTACAACGACAACGCCTACAAGGTCGACATCCCACGCGACAAGTACAACGTTAGCGACATCTTCAACTTCAAAGACTTGGCCAAGTACCATGGTGATGAAGAGCACGATCCGTGGACGGATCTCTCCCAAGGGAGGGGGGAGATGATACGGAGCATCCCATGACTACCCGCACCGACACTCCATTACCATTGCAAGTACCAAGTGGACAAATGACAAGAGCATGTGCACGCGCCATCGAGAACGAGGTTGACTCTCTCCTCTTTGAGTTTCGTTCGGATTCGCCTGAGAATTGGGTTCTACCTCATAAAGATATGTTATGCATTCTAGGGTACCAAGAAGATGATCGTGAGAAGGAGAAGGTCAAGCTGCGAGCATCCATGGAGCAAGAGAATGAAGGAGAGGCCAAGGAGAAGGAAGGGAAGAAGCTCCTGGACACTCCGGGTGCCCGAACAGAAGGACCCCGGGTGCCCGGACTCGAAGACAAGGGGAGGGCCGAACCCCCCTGGACACCCCGGGTGCCTGGCCATCTCAGCCCCGGGTGCCCGGCCTCTGCCCGGGCAGCACCCCAGCCGGCCCCGGGTGCCCGGCCCCAACGCCTCGGGTGCCCAGCCCAACGTGCCCAGCCGGCCCCGGGTGCCCGGCCAACCAGCCCCGGGTGCCCGGCCCTCCACTTGGCCCGAACCCAGCCGGCCCCGGGGCCACGGCCAACCAGCCCCGGGTGCCCGGGCCACACCGCCTCGGCCGCCCTCTGCCATCCCGGGTGCTGTATATAAGGAGGAAGATGGGGGAATTTTGTGGCCCTTAGTGGAGGGGTCCGAAACTAACCCTATCTCTTGTTTCCCCGCACATACGGACTCTAAAAATAGCCTATACTTATGTATTTCGAAATTACATGGGCTTGGATCAATAATAATGTGACGCAGCACCTAGAATAGCCTCTAGACGAAATTTATGAAGTGGCATCTTGTACTCATTATGGTGGCTTCAAAGTCCGGAAATCATCACTTGTAACTCCGTTCTTGTTCCCCTTGCGCATGCCATTATCTCCATGCTTGTTCTTGCTCCAATGTTCATCCTTCTCCAAGCTAGGCCCTTCATTTGTAAGCAAAACAAATGTATCCAATTTAGGCAGCATCATATTCTCATGAACATTAGAATCATTACCAAGAAACAAAAGTACCTGATAATTTAATTGGCGTGTGCGAGCTCTAGTAATTGGTCCAATATATGTAGCAATAGGGGCTGTGGGTGTAACAATGGTATTGTTGTCCTCGTCATCCTCCCCTTCTTGAAATGAAGTCGTCCTCGACGGAAGCTCATCTTCCTCACCCAAATAAGGCTTCAAATCTGCAATGCTAAAAGTGGGACTAACCCCAAAAATCTGCAGGCAGCTCAAGTTTATATGCATTATCATTTATTTTCTGTGATGCCCGGATAATTAAGCTACAGTGACCCTTCGCTAATGATGCCATGTCACCTCGATTATTGTGACTAATATCGCGTTAGTTCGAAACCTATTCGAATTCAAATTCAAAATCAAGCAAACAATAAAATATTTTCAAATATTAAAACTAAAATGTTGGGGTGTTGCCAAATAATGCATAGGTAATTATTGTGGAGAAACCACAATTTTATAAAAGGTTTAAGTGCACTATAATATTTAAAACAGCAGCAAAACATTTAACTAACTACCCTTTTCAATTTGATAAAATATTAAACTATTTCTTTTATTGCCAAAAACTTATGGGGCAGTGGCATACTTATTAAACTAAATTAGGAACCAGTGGTGTAGTTTATAAAACCAAATTCAAAAGGAAACTAAAATAAAAACATTAAAACAGAAATATAAAATAAAACAAAAATAAGTAAAAGAGAAAGCACTCAGCCCCCGGGGCTCCGACCCAGCAGGCCACCGGCCCAACTGGGTCACGACCCACCAGGCCGGCCCAGCCGGCCACCCCTCACTCCCCATATCCTCCACTCACGAAACCCTAGCCCCACCGACACCCATTCGCCCCCCCACTCCCCCTCGTCGTTCTGGATCTGAATCGGGATCCCGATCCCCTCGCCCCCACCGCTCGTCGCCGCCGAACGCCGGCGCCCCCGCGCCACCACGCTACCCCGCCGGAGTGCCTCCTCCACCTCAACGGCATGCTTCCTCTCCGTCACGCCGTCTCCAACCTCTTCCCCGAACACCGCTGCCCGAACCCCTATCGTCCCCGTGAGCACGCGCCAATCCTCCTCTCTTCCTCCCCCACGCACGCGCTCCAACCAGTGTCGCGCCTCGCGCCCCCCTGCTGTCGTCCTACCGTGCGCCCGCCCATGCGGGGCCGCGCCTGCTGCCGCACGTGGCTTCGGCCGGCCCGTGCTGGCCTCACGCCGCCTCTTCTGCGAGCGCGCCCACTGTGGCCGCAACCGGCCATCGTAGACCCCGCGCTGCACCGCCATGGCCTCATGCGCCTCGACCTTCCTCCCTCGTCACGACGCCTTGCCCGCGCGGTCCCGCTCCGCCCTGCCGTCCGCTCGCGGTGGCCTCGTGCCCTACTTGCCCGTGCTGCCGCGCTGGGGCTGCGCCTTCTGCCGACCCCTACAGCCTGTAGCTACCGGCGCCTACCACGCTCCCCCGCGCCTGCCGAAGGCCGCCATGGCTCGTCTCGCCGGCGCGCGTGCCCTGCAACCCCCCGCGCACGGTGCTGCTCCCGTCGTCGCCGGCCACCGAGGCCCCAGGCGCACTCGCCCTCGCCTCTCATGGCGTCGGGTGCGAACACCCGCACCAGTACGCCCGTCGCCCGCTTTCCCCTCGCCCGTTCGGGCGGTGCCTGTTGGCCCGACCCATTATGGCCTCTGTGCCACTGACCAGGGGGGCCCAGCCCACAGAACGTTTTAACATAGAATTATAAAAATATAAATAAATAAATCAGTAATAATTAAATTAATTAATTAATCATGTTTAATTAATCTAATTAACTAGTTAGTTTAATTAAACAGTAATTAGATTAGTTAAACCCTAATTGGACTAAACAGTCAATGACGAACGGGACCCACACGTCAGTTTGACCCAGTCAACACCCTTGTTGACTGGTGACGTTATGCTGACATCATGCTGACGTCAGCATGCACTATTTTGGATAATGTTAGAATTAAATAATTAAATAAATTCTAAAAACGATTTAAAACTTTAAAAATTAATATAAAATAAATTGTAGCTTGGATGAAAAAACTTTGTACATGAAAGTTGCTCAGAACGACGAGACGAATCCGGATACGCAGCCCATTCGTTTGCCACGCATCCCTAGCATAGCAAACACGCAACTTTCTCCCTCCGGTTCATCTGTCCGAAAACGCGAAACACCGGGAATACTTTCCCGGATGTTTCCCCCTTTCGCTGGTATGACCTTCTACCGCGTTAGGGCACACCAAACACCGCGTATTGCCTGGTTACGCTTTGTGATGCTTTGTTTGCTCTGTTATTTACTGTGTTCCCTCTCCGTTACATCTTTCCGGTAGACCCCGAGACTGCAGGCGACCCCCAGTTCGACTATGGAGCTGATGACCCCTCCTTCTTGCCAGAGCAACCAGGCAAGCCCCCCCTTGATCACTAGATATCGCCTATTCTTCTCTATACTGCTTGCATTAGAGTAATGTAGCATGTCACTGTTCGGTTACTCCTATTCTGTTGCATAGCCTGTCATTGTTGCTACAGTCATTGATACCTTACCCGCAATCCTAAATGCTTAGTATAGGATGCTGGTTTATCATCATTGGCCCTACATTCTTGTTAGTCTGCCTTGCTATACTATTGGGCCGTGATCACTCGGGAGGAGATCACGGGTATATACTATACATATATACATACTACAGATGGTGACTAAAGTCGGGTCAGATTGTTGAGTACCCGCAAGTCATTCCGATGTGGGGGCTGGAAGGACAGGTGGCTCCATCCCGGTAGAGGTGGGCCTGGGTTCCTGACGGCCCCCGAGTGTTACTATGTGGCGGAGCGATAGGGCAGGTTGAGACCACCTAGGCGAGAGGTGGGCCTGGCCCTGGTCGACGTTCGCGGTTACTTCATAATAACACGCTTCACAAGATCTTGGTATTTGATCTAAGTCTGGCACTGGCCTATACGCACTAACCAACTACGCGGGAAAGATATGGGCACTCGACATCGTGGTATCAGCCGAAGCCTTCTTGACGTCAGCGACGGAGCGGCGTGCGCCGGATTGGACTGCGTTAACGCAACTTCCTTTGTAATGGCGGATGCTAGGTCTGCTTCCTGCCGCCCTCGCAACGTGCAGGTGTGCAATGGGCGATGGGCCTAGACCCCTGCGCGCATAGGATTTAGACCGGCATGCTGACCTCTTTGTTGTGCCTAGGTGGGGCTGCGACGTGTTGATCTTCTTAGGCCGGGTATGACCCAAGAAAGTGTGTCCGGCCAAATGGGATCGAGCGTGTTGGGTTATGTGGTGCACCCCTGCAAGGAAGTTTATCTATTCGAATAGCTGTGTCCCTCGGTAAAAGGACGACCTGGAGTTGTACCTTGACCTTATGATAACTAGAACCAGATACTTAATAAAACACACCCAGACAAGTTCCACAGAAAACCCGGTGATCGCTTTTCCACAGGGTGACGAGGGGAGGATCACCGAGTAGGATTATGCTATGCGATGCTACTTGGAGGACTTCAATCTACTCTCTTCTACATGCTGCAAGACGGAGGCTGCCAGAAGCGTAGTCTTCGATAGGACTAGCTATCCCCCTCTTATTCTGGCGTTCTGCAGTTCAGTCCACTGATATTGCCTTTTACACATATACCCATGCATATGTAGTGTAGCTCCTTGCTTGCGAGTACTTTGGATGAGTACTCACGGTTGCTTTCTCCCTCTTTTCCCCCTTTCCCTTCTACCTGGTTGTCGCAACCAGATGCCGGAGCCCAGGAGCCAGACGCCATCGTCGACGACGACTCCTACTACACTGGAGGTGCCTACTACTACGTGCAGGCCGCTGGCGACGACCAGGAGTAGTTTAGGAGGATCCCAGGCAGGAGGCATGCGCCTCTTTCGACCTGTATCCCAGTTTGTGCTAGCCATCTTATGGCAACTTGTTTAACTTATGTCTGTACTCAGATATTGTTGCTTCCGCTGACTCATTTATGTACGAGCACTTGTATTCGAGCCCTCGAGGCCCCTGGCTTGTAATATGATGCTTGTATGACTTATTTTACTCTTGGAGTTGTGTTGTGATATCTTCCCGTGAGTCCCTGATCTCGACCGTATACATTTGCGTGCATGATTAGTGTACGATTGAATCGGGGGCGTCACATTTTCTCTAACACCTTAAAAGGACCATCAGCACGTGGCATTAGCTTTGATTTGCGCAAATTAGGAAACCTATCCTTATGCAAATGTAACCTAACAAGATCTCCAGGTGCAAAAACAACGTGTTTTCTACCCTTATCTGTGAGGACATGGCTACCGCAGTTACACCCATATCCCCTTCTGTTTCTCTTGGAACAATTGCTAGAGCTCGCATACGCCAATTAAATTATCAGGTACTTTCGTTTCTTGATAATGTTTCTAGTGTTCATGAGAATATGATGTTGCCTAACTTAGATACATTCGTGTTACATGCAATTGAAGGGCCTAGCACGGTCAAGAAGGATGAACATTGGAGCATCGTCAAGCACGTAAATGAAGGTGCGTGCCAAGAGAACAAGAACAGAGGTTCAAGTGGAGATTTCCGAACTTTGAAGCCACCATGATGACATACAAGAAGATGGACGAAATATACAAGATGGCCTTTCATAAATTTCATCCATAGCTTATTATTGGTGTTGCACCACCTTATTTTGGGCCAGGCCCATGTAACCTATTTTTAGAGTCCATATTGTAGGGGAAATGACTTAGGAGGTGTTTTAGTCCCACCTTGCCTAGGGTGGACGAAATCCCCTCTCTTTTCTCTATAAATATAGCCATTAAGGCATCGTTTAGACTTGGGCTTTATTTAGTCAAAAGTTAGCCATCACTGCAACTTCGTGTACTTTGTTTGTGTCCAACGACCAGACTAAGACCGCTTATGAAACCCCACTTTTATCAACACTTCATCCATATTCGCAATATTCAGATTGCTTGATCATATTCTTGCTTGTTCTTCGATTGCTTGCAGGAATAGACCTTTGTGGTCAGGTTGATCATGCTCCGGCGTGGTCAATAACCTCTCGGAGTTGGTTTAGCGATTGCTAAGGCGTAACGTCATTGCACATTTGTAGTCAGATCGTCAAAGTCGTCTCCACCAAATTGATAGTTATCATCTCATCGAAAGATCGGGACACCTCCGCCTCTATCAAGTGGTATCAGTTTTCAGGTTGCTCGGTGAGATTTTCCAGTTTTTCAGTCTTAGATCGCATTTGTCTTCATACCTAGTGTCCAAGAAAAAGGCACACACAAAAAAAGTTAGATTAGTTCATCATATCCCAGACAGTCTAAGCCTTTTCGCCATTACCACTTAGTTTTTGTTTTGTTGAATTGTTGTTACATCGTGTGTTGTGTCGCTGGTTGTAGTGTTAGTCTTTTAGAGTTTCGAGTTCTAGTCACGCTTTGTTCACGTCGCGTCCGCTCACACCATCATCCACTTCATTGTGATTTTTCTTTGCCACTAATTTTCTTCGCCACCGTTGTCGTTATCACCACCATTCATCCGCTGCTCGTGTTCATTGCCGTCTTGGAGCATCATTCATCTCGTGGAGAGAAAAACTTGAGAAAAGTTGCAAGAAAAAAGAGATCTTTTGAGCCAGGTACCGAACCCGTAGGTGCTTTTGGAGAGACAGACCAAGAGATAAAGGCAGTCTAGATTTGTTTGATTCACAAGTAAAAAAACAAAACAGACCAGCCAAAAATAAAAGAGAGATAAGGGTTGATCAGTTTGAGTTTACAAGGAAAGAGCAATCACGTTTGCTTGGTAATACTTGGAAAGCACTCTGTGCGGTAAGTCCCTGTTTTTGCGGAGATAAGGAAGAGTTTCCAAGTTCCACGGCTCAAAGGAATACTAGTAGGGAAGTATGGCCGCACCATTAAGATTTTGTTGCCAAGTTTTGTTTGCAGAAAAAAAAGGAGCAGCCAAACTAGATCCTCACGTTTTTAGGAGATAAAAAGGAAAGAAAAATATTCGGTCAAGGCTGGGCGTTATTTTTTTCCTAAAAAAAGAGTAAGAAAAGTTGTGTTCGGATCTATTTCCGTTTGGACTTGTAGTTTGTTTGGAAAGAGAGAAAAAAGAGGAGAAGATAAAGGATTTCGCTCTACCTTTGGAAAGTGACCAGCACAAAAAAAAACGGTGGCCTTTTGGAAAGTTAGATTCGGCAAGAGTTTTTGCTTCAGACCAGTTTCCGTAGGAAGGCATCAAGTAAATTCGGAAAGAGATCTGCTGGAAATCACGTTCTGGAAGTGTTCTAGTGAGAGAATAAGAAAAGCCAATCACGAAATAGGAAAGATTTGCTGTTTGTTTGGAAAGAAGTAAAAAAAATCAAAGAAGGCAAGTGCTGATAGTTTCTATTGGTAGTAAATTTCGTTGAGCAGTTTTCTTTAGAAAAAAAAAGAGAGAGCAGATTCCTTACGGGAGAAGTGGAAAATCACAGCAAAGAAGAAAAAAGAAGGTGCCCATCGGTTGCCTTGTTTGGAGAGGCAGATCTAAATTTTTATGGTTGGTTCGCTGCCTGTTTTTGGTGTGCACGTGGATAGTTTCAAAGAAAAGGAAAAAGAACACTGTTCGGACTTCATTGACGTGTTGATGTTGTGTCCTGGTTTGGCACGATTGTCGTTGCCAAAAAAAAGTGGCCACATCAATTCTTTACGTGAGAGCATCTGAGAATCTGTTTCCTTGGAGTATACATTGCAGTTTGGTGACTTGCAATTTCCGAGACATATACATTTTTGTCGTGAGCCCTTCATCTATTATTTGCACGTACAAGTGTGCTCTCCACAGAGATCAGGCGGTTGTCCATCTTCACACCACCATTCTGTCGCTCATTGCAGTTGTTTTTCGTGAACTTGTCTGTGTCTTAGGCTCGTGTCTCTGGCACAGTCTAGCCTAAAACCAGCACTCGACCACTTTGAACGAATTTTCATCTTGCATTAATTAACGTGGTTGTAGCATTTTTTCCACATATATAAAAGCCAACCCTGCTCCACATATTTCTACATCGTGTATTCATACGTTCACTTGGCAATCGCTTTATCAAATTTTTGGAGTTACTTGACACCGCTGGTTGCCGATCACCGCCTGATGCATTGATGAGGACATCAATAACATTGTTACACCCATAGCCCCTACTGCTATACATACTGGACCAATTACTAGACCTCGTGCACGCCAACTAAATTACCAGGTACTTTTGTTTCTTGGTAATGATTCTAATGTTCATGAGAATATGATGCTGTCTAAATTGGATACATTTGTTTTGCTTACAAATGAAGGGCCTAGCTTGGAGAAGGATGAACATTGGAGCAAGAATAAGCATGAAGATGATGGCATGCGCAAGGGGAACAAGAACGGAGTTACAAGTGATGATTTCAGGACTTTGAAGCCACCATAATGGATGCATGAAGCCTTGGATGAAATATACAAGATGCCACTTCATAAATTTCATCCCGAGGCTATTCTAGGTGCTGTGTCACCTTATTATTGGGCCAGGCCGATGTAATTTCGAAATACATAAGTATAGGCTCTTTTTAGAGTCCGTATGTGTGGGGAAACAAGAGATAGGGTTGATTTCGGACCCCTCCACCAAGGGTCACGAAATCCCCCCCCCCTTCCTCCATATATACAACCCTTAGGGCATCGTTCAGACTTTGGGGTTTTGTTTAGATTAAAGTTCACCATAGCTGCAACTTCGCGTACTTCGTTTGTGTTCAACGACCAGACAAAGGCGTCACAGAACCCCACCTTGATCAACAAAGCTTTCCTCTTATATTCGCAATATCCAGATTGCAATCTTAGTTTCTTGCTTGTTCTTCGTTTGCCTGCAGGAAACAGACCTTCGTGGTCAGGTTGATCGTGCTCTGGCGTGGTCAATAACCTCTCGGAGTTGGTTTAGCGATTGCTAAGGCGCAACGTCCTCGCACGTTCGTAGTCAGATCGCCAAAGTCGACTTCCTCCAAAACAATAGCCACCATCTCATAGATAGACGGGACACCTTTGCCTCTATCATGCATGGTAAGAAATTGTAAGACATTGATATTTACTTTACTGTGAGCGTTTTACCACCCCATCCTCGTAGTTATAGGAACATTATTTTTGGATTTTGTTTCTTGTTTCTACTAATCATGACAAGATCTAGAGCCCATGCATGGGCTTTGTCGATCGCGGGAGACGTGCCACCTATGCAAATTCCACAACAATCACAAGAGGTGCATAAACATCCAAATGCACATGATCAGGTTAATGTTCCTATACCATCATTTAATGGTCGTTTTAGACCTGCTTTATATATTAAATGGGAGTTCGACATAAATAATATATTTGCTTCCCATAATTTTGATGAATGTAAAGAAGTTAAGGTTGCGGTCGGTTCTTTCACTGGTTATGGTTTAGTTTGGTGGAGTGAATATTGCTGGTTACACCCTGATTATATACCTATTACTTAGGATGATTTGAAGCTTGCCATGCGACATACATTCGTCCCCGCTTATTATACTCGTGACATGATTAAAAAGTTGCAACATTTAAAACAAGGTAGTGACACTGTAACGAAATATTATGATGATTTACAAACTACCTTGTTGCATTCCTCTTTAGAAGAAACTAAAGATGATTTTATGGATAGATTTTGGGGAGGATTAAACCGTGACATTCAGGAGATACTAATTCATGAACAGTGTTATCCTATGGACCATTTGTTTCGTCTTGCTTGCAAAGCTGAACAGGAGATAACAAGACGTGTTGCCCAGAAGACAAACAAGCAGAAGGTGCAAATCCCAAAAGTTGCGACGACTGTTCCTTCCACCACTGCGCCTACTATGACAACAACATCCATTGTTGTGAGCACTGAATCACCTCCACCACGTGAACTGTCGCCACCTAGAGTGCCTACATCATCTGAGTTAACCATAATAGGTAATGACAAAGGTATTAATCTTCCACCTCCACATGAGTATGATGAATGTCTTGTTAATTTAAATGCACCATGCGATGAGCTACCTACTACTTTCATCACACAAGCTATTTTAGCGGACTCAGTTGATGATTTGACTTTGCCATGTGATCAAACAATTTTGAGTGAACCCATTGAATTAACTATTGATGCGAAAGAACCATGTGAATTAGGGAATAACTCAAATTTGGATCAAATACGTTTGAAAATAACTGTGGCAATGTTTAATCATTTTGATAGGACCTCTAATCTTGGTCATGGTTCATCAATGTTGGGATGGTTTAATGATAAGCATTGTCAATCGTATGATATGAATAAGAGCTTCACTTATATGTGCAAACTGAGTTGCAATATTTTCATGCCTTTGACTTCTTGCGATAATGTATTGGCTTCATATTTCACGACTTTTGAAGGTTGCTCTTGTATAACCATGTCACATGTGCCCCAACTGAGATCAGTAAAAATGGATGACATATACATACACAACGTGTACACCTTGTCTCTTTTGTTAGCCACATTTCAGACTAAGCAATGCCGAGGACAGCTTTGTTTTCAAGAAGGGGAGGATGATGAGGACATGGCTATAGTAGTGACACCCATATCCCCTTCTGTTTCTCTTGGAACAATTGCTAGAGCTCGCATACGCCAATTAAATTATCAGGTACTTCCGTTTCTTGGTAATGTTTCTAGTGTTCATGAGAATATGATGCTGCCTAACTTAGATACATTCGTGTTACTTGCAATTGAAGGACCTAGCACGGACAAGAAGGATGAACATTGGAGCATCGTCAAGCACGGAAATGAAGGTGCGTGCCAAGAGAACAAGAACAGAGGTTCAAGTGGAGATTTCTGGACTTTGAAGCCATCATGATGACATACAAGAAGATGGACGAAATATACAAGATGGCCTTTCATAAATTTTGTCCATAGCTTATTATTGGTGTTGCACCACCTTATTTTGGGCCAGGCCCATGTAATCTATTTTTAGAGTCCATATTGTAGGGGAAATGACTTAGGAGGTGTTTTAGTCCCACCTTGCCTAGGGTGGACGAAATCCCCTCTCTTTTCCCTATAAATATAGCCCTTAAGGCATCGTTTAGACTTGGGTTTTATTTAGTCAAAAGTTAGCCATCGCTGCAACTTCATGTACTTCGTTTGTGTCCAACGACCAGACTAAGACTGCTTATGAAACCCCACTTTTATCAATACTTCATCCATATTCGCAATATTCAGATTGCTTGATCATATTCTTGCTTGTTCTTTGATTGCTTGCAAGAATAGACCGTTGTGGTCAGGTTGATCATGCTCCGGCGTGATTAATAACCTCTCGGAGTTGGTTTAGCGATTGCTAAGGCGCAACATAATTGCACGTTTGTAATCGGATCGTCAAAGTCGTCTCCATCAAATTGATAGTTATCATCTCATCAAAAGATCGGGACACCTCCGCCTCTATCATTATCTCCAGCAAGTTTATATTTAGCATTCATACACAATTCAGCACGTTGTTTAGCATCAAAATTAGCCTTCTCCAAAGATGGAAGAGGCAACAAATCAATAGGTGCACGCTGTAGAAAACCATACACAATTTCAAAAGGGCACATCTTAGTAGTAGAATGCAATGAACGATTATAAGCAAATACAATATGAGGCAAGCATTCTTCCCACATTTTCTTATTATTCTTCAAAACAGCCCTAAGCATAGTAGACAATGTTCTATTGACTACTTCAGTTTGTCCATCAGTTTGGGGGTGACAAGTAGTACTAAAAGCAATTTAGTCCCCAACTTAGTCCATAAACATCTCGAAAAGTGGCTAAGAAATTTAGTTTCACGGTCTGAAACAATAGTATTTGGCACACCATGCAAGTGAATAATTTCACGAAAGAATAAATCAGCAACATTAACAGCATCATCGCTTTTATGACATGGTATAAAGTGTGCCATTTTCGAGAATCTATCCACGACAACAAATATGCTATCCCTCCCCTTCTTTGTTCGATGTAAACCTAAAACAAAATCCATAGATATATCCTCCCAAGGAACACTAGGTACAGGCAAAGGCATATATAATCCATGAGGATTGAGTCGTGACTTAGCTTTTGACATGTAGTGCAGCGAGCAACAAAACGCTCAACATCCCGTCTCGTCTTTGGCCAAAACAAATGTGTGGCAAGTATATCCTCCGTCTTCTTCATGCTAAAGTGTCCCATTAATCCTCCTCCATGCGCCTCCTGCAGCAACAAAAGACGAACGAAGCTAGCTGGAATGCATAGCTTGTTAGCACAAAAGACAAATCCATAGTTAACGACGAACTTGTTCCATGTTCTCCCTTCTTTACAATTCTGCAATACATCTTTAAATTCAGCATCATGCACATATTGATCTTTGATGGTCTCCAAACCAAATATTTTAAAGTCAAGTTGTGAAAGCATAGTATAACGACGAGACAATGCATCAGCAATAACATTTTCTTTACCCTTCTTGTGTTTAATGACATATGGGAAAGTCTTAATGAATTCAACCCATTTAGCATGTCTACGGTTCAGTTTTGTTTGAATTTTAATGTGCTTCAAAGATTCATGATCAGAATGTATAACAAATTCTTTGGGCCATAAATAAGGTTACCATGGTTCTAAAGTCCGTACAAGAGCATATAATTCTTTATCATAAGTAGAATAGTTCAGACTAGGCCCGCTCAATTTTTCGGAAAAGTATGCAACAGGTTTGCCATCTTGTAATGACACACCTCCTAATCCAATTCCACTAGCATCACATTAAAGCTCAAAAGTCTTATTAAAATCAGGAAGTTGGAGTAAACGAGCATGTGTCAACTTATCTTTCAATACCGTGAAGGCTTCTTCCTGTGCGGTACCCCAAACAAAAGGCACATCTTTCTTTGTAAGCTCATTGAGAGGTGCAGCAATGGTGCTGAAATCTCTTACAAAACACCTATAAAATCCAGCGAGGCCAAGAAAACTCCTCAGTTGTGTGACCGTTTTGGGCTGCGGCCAACTCTCAATAGCTTCAATCTTGACTTTATCAACTTCAATTCCCTATGGAGTAACAACATAGCCAAGAGAAGATACTCGGTCGGTGCAAAATGTGCACTTCCCAAGGTTACCAAACAAACATGCATCACGTAGAGCAATGAAAACAGCAGGTAAATGTTCCAAATGTTCCTCCAAAGATCTGCTATAAATCAGTATGTCATCAAAATAGACTACCACAAATCATCCAATGAAAGCACGTAAAACTTCGTTCATTAATCTCATGAAAGTACTAGGTGCATTAGGTAGCCCAAAAGGCATGACTAACCACTCATATAATCCAAACTTTGTTTTAAATGTTTTTTTCCATTCATCCCCCAATTTCATATGAATTTGATGGTATCCACTACGCAAATCAACTTTGGAGAATATTGTAGAGCCACTCAATTCATCAAGCATATCATCTAGCCTAGGAACAGGATGACGATAATGAATAGTAATATTATTAATGCCTCTAGAATCAACACACATACGCGATGTACCATCCTTTTTCGGCACTAGAATAATAGGAACAGCACAAGGACCAAGGGATTCACGTATATAACCTTTGTCGAGAAGCTCCTGTACTTGACGCATAATTTCCTTCGTCTCCTCTGGATTGGTATGGTATGGCGCACGGTTTGGCAGTGAAGCACCGGGAATTAAGTCAATCTGATGCCCAATCTCTCGAATAAGCGGTAATCCCGGTGGCACGTCTTGTGGAAAGACGTCAGCGAACTCCTGCAAAATGTTAGTGACAGCAGGAGGCAAAGAGGAAGGCACATCCTCGAATGAAAATAATGCATCTTTGCACACAAAAGCATAGCAAACAGATTTGCTGAAATCTAGCTCATCAATATCAGATTTGGTGGCAAATAAACATGCACTTTTCAATTTAATTTCAGAAGCAACACTAGATGGTTTATTATTAGGATTCATTTGTTGCTCAAATTCTTTTGCCACAATCTGATTTTCACTTTTATTCTTCTCCTGTTTTGTTAGCTATATTAATATCATCTTTCAAAATGGAATCAGGAGTCATAGGAAGCAAAGTAATATTTTTATCCTTATGAACAAGAGTATACTGATTGTTTGTACCATGGTGTACATAATTTTTATCAAATTGCCATAGTCGACCAAGTAATAAGGAACATGCTTGCATAGGTACCACATCACAATCAACATAATCAGCACATGTAGAGATACTAAAATGCACACGAACAATACGTGTTACCTTAACCTTGCCGCTGTTGTTGAGCCATTGGATGTAGTATGTGGTCTTGTGGTGAGAGATAGCTTCTCCACCATCTCCATGCTAGCCAAGTTGTTGCAGCTCCCTCCATCTATGATGACGCGCACAGAACGTTCCTTCACAACTCCCTTCGTATGGAACAAATTATGCCTCTGATTTTTCTCAGCTTGTGTGACCTGCACACTCAAAACACGTTGAGCAACTAAACATTCATACCTGTCAGCATCTTCAGGAGCCATGTATTGTGTCTCATGATCAGAATCATCTCCACCGTGTTCTTCACATGTAATAAGAGCCAAAGTCTCCTCATCATAATCACTAGCGGACTCATACCCACCTTCCTCAGTAGAAATCATCACACGCTGAGATTTGCATTCTCTCGCATAATGACCTCTTCCCATACAACGACGACAAATAATATCACTTGTGTGCCCAGTTGATGCCATGGAAGAAGAAGAGCTTTGTGCAGGCCCGGCAGGTGCACTCTTGGCAGATAGTGGTGGTTGTGCCTGCTTTCTTGTATCACGACTGGAGGTGGCACCTGATGGAGGTGCTGGTGCAGTGGAAGTAGAAGATGCACGCGGTGTCCATGATGAAGGTCGACCTATAGAAAAGTTAGTTCGCGCCAATGCTTGTCAATCCTGCACTTCACTTTCAGCTTTACAAGCAAGATGGAATAAACGAGTGATATTAGTATACTCCTTATACTCTAGAATGGTCTGAATCTCTCTATTTAATCCACCCATAAAACGTGCAAGCATAGCTTCATTCTCCTCAACAATACCACATCTAATCATGCCAGTTGTAATTCCTGATAATATTCTTCTACAGAATTTTTTCTTTGTCTTAAACGCTGCAATTTTTGAAGCAATTCACGTTGATAATAGGGTGGAACCCAACGAGTACGCATAGTAGCTTTCAAAGCAGCCCAAGTAGCTGAAATAGGATATAATCTACAATGTTCAGACCACCATACACATGCAAAACTAGTGAAAGCACAAACAACAGCAGCAACCCGCCTCTCCTCGGGATACTGTAAACATGTTAAACATTGTTCAGTTTCTAACTCCCAAGTAAGATATATATCAGGAACATATCTAGCCTCAAATGGTGGAATATTCAATTTCAGTTTAGGAACATGGTCATGATCTCGTACCTGTGCAGGCCTACCATTGCGATTATATACCTGAGGTCGACCTGCTGGTGGTGGTGCTGGTGGCTGCACGTAGTTCTGATTTTGATCAAACTCATCCTCATAATCGCCCACATAATCCTCCTCCTCCTGGGTACCAGCAGCAGCAGTAGCAAGAGCCAAAGAAGCATCAACAATAGGTACAACAGCACCAAAATTTTGACCAAGCTCAATTGGAGCACGTTGTGATCGTCCCACATGATTTGGACGCCGTTGTAGTTGTTGTTGTAGAGGTGCGACAGGTGCAGCTGGCGGTGGTTGTGGAAGACGCCCGAGCAATTCATTAAACTTGTTATCGAGCTTTGTTTCGAACGTCTTCTCAATGCCATCTATCTTCTCCATGGCCTCTTGAAATCTGTTTAGCACATCTTGCACCTGTCCACTCATCATTTGCTGAAATTTATCATGTAGCTTTTGTTCGTCATGTTCTCCCAATCAGTCTCATCGGCTTGTGATCCTGCCATGGCCAGCAGCAATAGAAACACAAAAGAATATGATCCTACAAACTACTAGGAAGTGGTGGTGATGGTGGTGTGTCACAAATCCTTCAAGCGTATCTCAAATTTTTACCAGTTCTTACCCAGCAGCAGGTGGTGATTGGCAACCGTTGTAGTCAAAACTTTCAAAGCTTGGATAGTGCGATTACCAGGGAGAGTCAAACACACGACGTAGAAGAATGTGGAGTTGGGAAGGCTTATAATATGGTAGCAGAAAGGGTCAGCAATAATCAATTCAGAGATGCAAAGTTGAATAAACGCTCACCGACGGTACTTTGCTGTTCCTAGGCTAGACCGTGCTAGAGACGCGAGCCTAGAACACTAACAAAATCACGGCGCTGCATGGAAACAAGGGAAGAGCATACTCTGAATTTTTTCTTTGTTTTTTTTGCGCTCTTTTTTTTGCCTCCTCTTCTTTTTGCCGAAAAATCACTATAATGGCGAGTATCTCAAAACTCTTCCCAAGTCAAGATAACAGGATAGACACGAAATTTTTGCGACTAATTTTTTTTCGACTGCTGGACCCAAAAACTGGAAACGGCTCAGAAAAACTTTCTATAATGGGGACTATCTCAATACACTTGGAAACACCTAAAAATAGGATAGCTAGTAATTTTTTTGTCAAGTGCGTTTTTGGAAAATTTTGGGCCTAAACGAAGGGTGGTTTCCAGACTCTTTTTTTTCGAAACCTACTCCGGCGAGGAAACACGAATCAGAAAATAGATGGATCTCGAAAACAAACCTAATATGAAAAGAACTCGGATTGGTGGTGGATATATGGTGGTATATGGTAGCGGTGGTGGTATATGGTAGCGGTGACGGTATATGGTAGCGGTGGTGGTATATGGCAGCAGTGGTAGGATATGGTAGCGGTGATGGTATATGGTAGCGGTGGTAGGGTGGTGCAGTTGCGGCATGACAAACTGTGACAGAACTCGAAACTCTTAAGAACTAGACGCTAAGACCAGCAACTTGACACGATGATGCAACCGCAAATTCAAAAAAGAAAAATACTGAAAAGACTATGCAAAGGCTCAGACTGGTTCGGATATGATGAACTAATCCTAAATTTTTTTGTGGCTTTTTCATGGACTGTAGGTATGAAGAACAGACTCGATCTAAACTACGAAAAAATGTAAAATCTCACTGAGCAACCTGGAAATCTGATACCACTTGATAGAGGCAAAGGTGTCCCGATGTTTCGATGAGATGGTGGCTATCGTTTTCTGGGGGAGTCGACCTTGACGATCCGACTACGAACATGCGAGACGTCGCGCCTTAGCAATTGCTAAACCAACTTCTGAGGGGTTATTGACCATGCCGGAGCACGATCAACCTGACCACGAGGGTTTGTTTCCTACGAGCAAACGAAGAACAAGCAAGAAACTGATATTGCAATCTGGATATTGCGAATATAACATGAAAAGCTTTATTGATGAAGGTGGGGTTCTGTGACGTCTTTGTCTGGTCGTTGAACACAAATGAAGTATGCGAAGTTGCACCTATGGCGAGCTTTAATCTAAACAAAACCCAAAGTCTAAATGGTGCCCTAAGGATTGTATATATGGAGGAAGAGGGGGAATTTCGTGGCCCTTAGTGGAGGGGTCCGAAACTAACCCTATCTCTTGTTTCCCCACACATACGGACTCTAAAAATAGCATATACTTATGTATTTCGAAATTACATGGGCCTGGCCCAATAATAAGGTGACGCAGCACCTAGAATAGCCTCTAGATGAAATTTATGAAGTGGCATCTTGTATATTTCGTCCAAGGCTTCATCCACTCATTATGGTGGCTTCAAAGTCCTGAAATCATCACTTGTAACTCCGTTCTTCTTCCCCTTGCCCATGGCATCATCTCCATGCTTGTTCTTGCTCCAATGTTCATCCTTCTGCAAGCTAGTCCCTTCATTTGTAAGCAAAACAAATGTATCCAATTTAGGCAGCATCATATTCTCATGAACATTAGAATCATTACCAAGAAACGAAAGTACCTGATAATTTAATTGGCGTGCGCGAGCTCTAGTAATTGGTCCAGTATATGTAGCAGTAGGGGCTATGGGTGTAACAATGGTATTGTTGTCCTCATCACAGTCCATGTAGAGCATGCAGCCAAGGGTGTGCGACGCAGGGCCACACACCCGTCCAAGGCGCCGCGACCTCAGGACGGCGCGCCTGAGGCCTCAGCTGTACCGTCAGGAGATGGGGCTCCTAAAGTCGGGGCCCCTTAGGCAACAGTGGCCCTCCCAGAGGACAAGGCTCCTAAGGCTCCACCACCTTAGGAGGATCAAGGCTCCGCGGACACTTCCTCCCTCGTCGAGCATCCCATTTACTTCATCAGCACCGCTCCGCGTGGTGCGAGGGCATGTTACCCCATGCTGCAGAAGCTCCTCCTTGCACTCCTCCTCGCTTCTAGGAAGCTGCGTCATTATTTCCAAGGCCACCCTATCAAGGTCATCTCAGCCTACCCCCTGGAGTGGATGCTCCGGAGCCCCAACGCCGCAGGAAGGGTTGCCGAATGGAATATTAAGTTGCAGGCGTTCCAATTGGAATTCAGCACCACCCGAGTCATCAAGGGCACGGCCCTCGCTGACTTTATGGCTGAATAGACTAACGCACCAAGCCAAGAAGTAGGTGAGGACTGCTCTCTCTCACCAAGAGATGAAGCACCTAATAGCTGGGTCATGTACTTTGATGGTGCATCCGCACGCCAGGGCACGAGGGCTGGAGCTGTGCTCATCTCTCCCACCCAAGACAAGCTCTACTATGCAGTGTAGCTCTGCTTCCAGCACGGTGAGAAGGTCTCCAACAATATCGCCGAGTTTGATGGCCTGATCACCAGGCTCAAGGCTGCGGTTGCTCTGGGGGTCAGGCGCCTTACCATCAGGGGCGACTCTCAGCTCCTCGTCAACTTCTCCAACAAGGAGTACACGCCAAAGGACGAGCACATGGAGGCATACCTCGAGGAGGTACACAAAATTGAGAAGTAATTCTTAGGTATGGAGTTGCAGCACGTACCGCACAACACGAATAAGGAGGCAAACGACATCGCCAAGAGGGCATCCCGACGCCTCCCCCAGGAGCTTGGTGTCTTCGAGGAGCGACTCTTCAAGCCATCGGCAGCTCCCCCCGTTGCCAAGCCGATGCTGCCTCGGGAGGAGCTGCCCGCGGCACCCACCACGGGCGCCCCAGCCTGCGGCCCGCCCTCAGGCGCCCGTCTGCTCCTTGCGCTCGAGCCTCAGGATGGGTGCTGGACCGAGGAATTCAAGGCATACCTGCTTCAGGGCACCGTACCAAAGAAGGAAGAAGACGCAGAGCGGGTGGCCCGCCATGCTACCACATACTGCATCCAGGACGGGGAGCTCTACCGAAGGCACCCGAACGACGTCTCACTACGATGCATCTCCAAGGAGCAGAGGTGCAAGCTGCTGGCCGACATACACGGTGGGGAATGCGGGCATCACTCCTCATCACGCACCCTTGTGGGCAAGGTGTTCCGCAGTGGATTATACTAGCCCACAGTGCTCAACGACACTGCTAAATTGGTAAGATCTTGTGAAGCATGTCAATTCCATGCTAAGTAGATCCACCAGCCCGCTGAGGGCCTCCAGACCATCCCGATCTCGTGGCCATTTGCGGTCTGGGGGTTGGACATCTTGGGCCCGTTTCCTCGAGCGCCCGGGGGCTACCGCTACCTCTATGTCGCCATCGACAAGTTCACCAAGTGGATGGAGGTGGAAGCTATCCGCACCATCCCGACTGGCTCTGCGGTCAAATTCATCAAGGGCCTCGTGAGCCACTTCGGGGTGCCCAACCGCGTCATCACGGACAATGGCTCCCAATTCACGAGCAACCTCTTTAAAACATATTGTGCTAACCTTGGGAAGCAAATATGCTATGCTTCAGTGGCGCACCCGCGGAGCAATGGCCAGGCTGAGAACGCCAACGCGGAGGTCTTGAGGGGCCTCAAGGCAAGGAGGTTCAACAAAAAGCTCGAGGCCTGCAGAGGGGCTGGCTCGACAAACCCCCATCCGTGTTGTGGTCCATCGGCACCATCGCGACCAAGCCCACAGGCGAGACCCCGTTCTTCCTCGTCTACGGAGCCGAGGTGGTCCTCCCTCACGAGGTCAGGCATCACTCCCCGCGGGTCCTAGCATCCGACGAGGCGCATAAGGACGCCTAGCGGGGGATGGACCTCATATTGGGGGAGGAACGCCACCACCAAGCCTCGTACCGAGCTGCGAGGTACCAGCAGGCGCTGCAGTGGTACCACTGCTGCATCATCCGTTCCAGGACCCTCGAGGTGGGTGACCTCGTCCTAAGGCGAGTGATCTCCAGGGAAGGGCTTCACAAGCTCTCCCCACTGTGGGAGGGCCCATTCAGGATCGCCCATGTCTCCAGGCCTAGCTTCGCGCACCTAGAGACGCAGGACGGGGTCCCCATCCAGAACTCCTGGAACATCCAGCACCTGCGGAAGTTCTACCCGTAAAGAGGGCTCCTAATAGAGGCAAAGGTGTCCCGTCTTTCGATGAGATGATGGATATCGCTTTGGTGGAAGTCGACTTTGACGATCCGACTACGAACGTGCGAGGACGTCGCGCCTTAGCAATCGCTAAACCAACTCCAAGAGGTTATTGACCGCGCCGGAGCACAATCAACCTGACCACGAAGGTCTGTTTCCTGCAGGCAAACAAAGAACAAGCAAGAAACTAAGATTGCAATCTGGATATTGCGAATATAAGAGGAAAGCTTTATTGATCAAGGTGGGGTTCTGTGACGCCTTTGTCTGGTCGTTGAACACAAACGAAGTACGCGAAGTTGCAGCTATGGCGAACTTTTAATCTAAACAAAACCCAAAGTCTAAACGGTGCCCTAAGGGCTGTATATATGGAGGAAGAGGGGGGAATTTCGTGGCCTTTGGTGGAGGGGTCCGAAATCAACCCTATCTCTTGTTTCCCCACACATACGGACTCTAAAAATAGCCTATACTTATGTATTTAGAAATTACATGGGCCTGGCCCAATAATAAGGTGACACAACACCTAGAATAGACCCGGGACGAAATTTATGAAGTGGCATCTTGTATATTTCGTCCAAGGCTTCATGCACCCATTATGGTGGCTTCAAAGTCCTGAAATCATCACTTGTAACTCCGTTCTTGTTCCCCTTGCGCATGCCATCATCTCCATGCTTGTTCTTGCTCCAATGTTCATCCTTCTCCAAGCTAGGCCCTTCATTTGTAAGGAAAACAAATGTATCCAATTTAGGCAGCATCATATTCTCATGAACATTAGAATCATTACCAAGAAACGGAAGTACCTGGTAATTTAGTTGGCGTGCGCGAGCTCTAGTAATTGGTCCAGTATGTATAGAAGCATGGGATGTGGGTGTAACAATGGTATTGATGTCCTCATCATCCTCCCCTTCTTGAAATGAAGTCGTCCTCGACGGAAGTTCATCTTCCTCACCCAAATAAGGCTTCAAATCTGCAATGTTAAAAGTGGGACTAACCCCAAAATCTGCAGGCAGCTCAAGTTTATATGCATTATCATTTATTTTCTCCAACACCTTAAAGGGACCATCAGCACGTGGCATTAGCTTTGATTTGCGCAAATCAGGAAATCTATCCTTACACAAATGTAACCAAACAAGATCTCCTGGTGCAAACACAACATGTTTTCTACCCTTATCTCCAGCAAGTTTATATTTAGCATTCATACGCTCAATGTTTTCCTTAGTTAACTCATGCATTTTTAAAATCAATTCAGCACGTTGTTTAGCATCAAAATTAACCTTCTTCGAAGATGGAAGAGGCAACAAATCAATAGGTGCACGAGGTAGGAACCCATACACAATTTCAAAAGGGCACATCTTAGTAGTAGAATGCAATGAACGATTATAAGCAAATTCAATATGAGGCAAGCATTCTTCCCACATTTTCTTATTATTCTTCAAAACAGCCCTAAGCATAGTAGATAATGTTCTATTGACTACTTCAGTTTGTCCATCAGTTTGGGGGTGACAAGTAGTACTAAAAAGCATTTTAGTCCCCAACTTAGCCCATAAACATCTCCAAAAGTGGCTAAGAAATTTAGTATCACGATCTGAAACAATGGTATTTGGCACACCATGCAAGTGAATAATTTCACGAAAGAACAAATCAGCAACATTAACAGCATCATCGCTTTTATGACATGGTATAAAGTGTGCCATTTCGAGAATCTATCCACGACAAAAAATATGCTATACCTGCCCTTCTTTGTTCTAGGTAAACCTAAAACAAAGTCCATAGATATATCCTCCCAAGGAACACTAGGTACAGGCAAAGGCATATATAAACCATGATGATTGAGTCGTGACTTAGCTTTTTGACATGTAGTGCAGCGAGCAATAAAACGCTCAACATCCCGCCTAATCTTTGGCCAAAAGAAATGTGTAGCAAGTCCATTCTCCGTCTTCTTCATGCCAAAGTGTCCCATTAGTCCTCCTCCATGCGCCTCCTGCAACAACAAAAGACGAATGGAGCTAGCTAGAATGCATAGCTTGTTAGCACGGAACACAAATCCATCGTTAACGACGAACTTGTTCCATGTTCTTCCTTCCTTACAATTCTGCAATACATCTTTAAAATCAACATCATGCAAATATTGATCTTTGATGGTCTACAAACCAAATATTTTGAAGTCAAGTTGTCAAAGCATAGTATAGCGACGAGACAATGCATCAGCAATAACATTTTCTTTACCCTTCTTGTGTTTAATGACATAAGGGAAAGTCTCAATGAATTCAACCCATTTAGCATGTCTACGATTCAGTTTAGCTTGACTTTTAATATGTTTGAAAGATTCATGATCAGAATGTATAACAAATTCTTTGGGCCATAAATAATGTTGCCATGTTTTTAAAGTCCGAACAAGAGCATATAATTCTTTATCATAAGTAGAATAATTTAGACTAGGCCCACTCAATTTTTCAGAAAAGTATGCAACAAGTTTGCCATCTTGTAATAACACACCTCCTAATCCAATTCCACTAGCATCACATTCAAGCTCAAAAGTCTTATTAAAATCAGGAAGTTGGAGTAAAGGAGAATGTGTCAACTTATGTTTCAATACCGTGAAGGCTTCTTCCTGTGCGGTATCCCAAACAAAAGGCACATCCTTCTTTGTAAGCTCATGGAGAGGTGCAGCAATGGTGCTGAAATCTCTCACAAGACGCCTATAGAATCCAGCGAGGCCAAGAAAACTCCTCACTTGTGTGACCGTTTTGGGCTACGGCCAACTCCCAATAGCTTCAATCTTGGCTTTGTCAACTTCAATTCCGTGTGGAGTAACGACATAGCCAAGAAAAGATACTCGGTCGGTGCAAAAGGTGCACTTCCCAAGGTTACCAAACAAACGTGCATCACGTAGAGCAATAAAAACAGCACGTAAAGGTTTCAAATGTTCTTCCAAAGATCTGCTATAAATCAATATGTCATCAAAGTAAACTACCAGAAATCGTCCAATGAAAGCACTTAAAACTTCGTTCATTAATCTCATGAAAGTACTAGGGGCATTAGTTAACCCAAAATGCATGACTAACCACTCATATAATCCAAACTTAGTTTTAAATGTTGTTTTCCATTCATCTCCCAATTTCATATTTGATGGTATCCACTACGCAAATCAACTTTGGAGAATATTGTAGAGCCACTCAATTCATCAAGCATATCATCTAGCCTAGGAATAGGATGACGATAACGAATAGTAATATTATTAATGCCTCTACAATCAACACACATACGTGATGTACCATCCTTTTTCGACACTAGAATAATAGGAACAACACAAGGACTAAGGGATTCGCGTATATAACCTTTGTCGATAAGATCTTGTACTTGACGCATAATCTCCTTCGTCTCCTCTGGATTGGTACGGTATGGCGCACGGTTTGGCAGTGAAGCACCGGGAATTAAGTCAATCTGATGCTCAATCCCTCAAATAGGCGGTAATCCCGGTGGCACGTCTTGTGGAAAGACGTCAGCGAACTCCTGCAAAATGTTAGTGACAGCATGAGGCAAAGAGGAAGGCACGTCCTCGAATGAAAATACTGCCTCTTTGCACACAAAAGCATAGCAAACAGATTTGCTGAAATCTAGCTCATCAATATCAGATTTGGTGGCAAATAAGCATGCACTTTTCAATTCAATTTCAGAAGAAACACTAGATGGTTTATTATTAGGCTTCATTTGTTGCTGAAATTATTTTGCCACAATCTGATTTTCACTCTTATTCTTCTCCTGTTTTGCTTTATTAGCTCTATTAATGTCATCTTTCAAAATAGAATCAGGAGTCATAGGAAGCAAAGTAATATTTTTATCCTCGTGAACAAGAGTATACTGATTGTTTCTACCATGGTGTACAGAATTTTTATCAAATTGCCATGGTCTACCAAGTAATAAGGAACATGCTTGCATAGGTACCACATCACAATCAACATAATCAGCATATGTAGAGATACTAAAATGCACACGAACAGTAGGTGTTACCTTAACCTTGTCGCTGTTGTTGAACCATTGGATGTAGTAAGGATGAGGATGTGGTCTTGTGGTGAGAGAAAGCTTCTCCACCATCTCCATGCTAGCCAAGTTGTTGCAACTCCCTTCGTCTATGATGACGCGCACAGAACGTTCCTTCACAACTCCCTTGGTATGGAACAAATTGTGCCTCTGATTTTGCTCAGCTTGTGTGACCTGCACACTCAAAACACGTTGAGAAACTAAACATTCATACCTGTCAGCATCTTCAGGAGCCATGTATTGCGTCTCATGATCAGAATCATCTCCACCATGTTCTTCACGTGTAATAAGAGCCAAAGTCTCCTCATCATAGTCACTAGCGGACTCATACCCACCATCCTCGGTAGCAATCATCACACGCTGAGATTTGAATTCTCTCGCATAATGACCTCTTCCCTTACAACAACGACAAATAATATCACTTGTCTGCCCTGTTGATGCCATGGAAGAAGAAGAACTCTGTGTAGGCCCGACAGGTGCGCTCTTGGCAGATAATGGTGGTTGTGCCTGTTTTCTTGTATCACGGCTGGAGGTGGCACCTGATGGAGGTGCTGGTGCAGTTGAAGTAGAAGATGCACGCGGTGTCCATGATGAAGGTCGGCCTGTAGAAAAGTTAGTTCGCGCCAATGCTTGTCGATCCTGCACTTCACGTTCAGCTTTACAAGCAAGATGGAATAAACGAGTGATATTAGTATAGTCCTTATAGTCTAGAATGGTCTGAATCTCTCTATTTAATCCACCCAGAAAACATGCAAGCATAGCTTCATCCTCCTCAACAATACCACATCTAATCATGTCAGTTTGTAATTCCTGATAATATTGTTCCACAGAATTATTCCCTTGTCTTAAGCGCTGCAATTTTTGAAGCAATTCACGTTGATAATATGGTGGAACCCAACGAGTACGCATAGCAGTTTTCAAAGCAGCCCAAGTAGTTGGAATAGGATATAATCTACAATGTTCAGACCACCATACACATGCAAAACTAGTGAAAGCACAAACAGCAGCAGCAACCCGTCTCTCCTCGGGATATTGTTAACATGTAAATCGTTCTTCAGTTTCTAACTCCCAAGTAAGATATATATCAGGAACAGATCAACCCTCAAATGGTGGAATATTCAATTTTAGTTTAGGAAGATGGTCATGATCTCGTACCTGAGGGAGAGCCCTACCATTGTGATTATTTGCATGTGGACGACCTGGTGGTTGTGGTGCAGGTGGTTGCACGTAGTTCTGATTTTGATCAACCTCATCCTCGTAATCTCCCACATAATCATCCTCCTCCGCATCAGCAGCAGGAGCCACAGAAGTATCAACAGCAGCACCAACAGTTTGGCCAAATGCAAGAGGGACACGGCTCGCTCGGCGGAGGGCTGTTTTGCGATGTGGAGGTAGTCGTTGTTGTTATTGTTGGAGAGGTGCGTTAGGTGCAGCGAGTGGTGGTGGTGGAAGATGCGTGAGCAATTCATTAAACTTGTTATCGAGCTTTGTTTCGAACGTCTTCTCCATCCCATCTATCTTCTCCATGGCCTCGTCAAATCTGTTTAGCACATCTTGCACCTGTCCACTCATCATTCGCTGAAATTTATCATGTAGCTGTTTGTTCGTCAGGTTCTCCCAGTCAGTCTCATCGGCTTGTGATCCTACCGTGGTTAGCAGCAAATAGGAACACACAAGAATATGATCCTACAGACTACTAAGAAGTGGTGGTGGTGTATCACAAACCCGTCAAGCAAATCTCAAATTCTTACCAGTTCTTACCCAGCAGCAGGTGGTGATCGGCAACCGTTGTAGTCAAAACTCTCAAAGCTTGGATAGAGCGATTACCAGGGAGAGTCAAACACACGACGTAGATGTATGTGGAGCTGGGAAGGCTTATAATATGGTAGCAAAAAGGGTCAGCAATAATCAATTCAGAGATGCAAAGTTGAATAAACGCTCAACGACGGTACTGTGCTGGTCCTAGGCTAGACTGTGCTAGAGACGCGAGCCTAGAACACTAACAAAATCACGACGCTGCACGGAAACAAGGGAGAAGCACACTCTAAATTTTTTTCACTCTTTTTTTGCGCTCTTTTTTGTTTTGTGCTCCTTTTTTTGCGCTCTTTTTTTTGCGCTCCTTTTTTTCGAAAATCACTATAATGGCGAGTGTCTCAGAAGTCTTCCCAAGTCAAGATAACAGGATAGGCACGAAATTTTTTCGAACAATTTTTTTTCGACTGCCCGGACCCAAAAACTGGAAACGGGTCAAAAAACAACTTTCTATAACGGCGACTGTCTCAATAGGCTTAGAAACACCTAAAAATAGGATAGCCAGATTTTTTTTGGCAAGTGCGTTTTTGGAAAATTTTGGGCCTAAACGGAGGGTGGTTTCCGGACTCTTTTTTTTTCGAAACCTACTCAGGCAAGGAAACACGAAACGGAAATTAGATGGATCCCGAAAACAAACCTAATATGCAAGGAACTCGGATTGGTGGTGGATATATGGTGGTGGTATATGGCAGCGGTGGTGGTAGCGGTGGTAGTATATGAATATGGATCGGTGGTGGTATATGGATACAGATTGGTGGTGGTATATGGATACGGATTCGGAGCGGTGGTAGTAGATGGCAGGGGCGATGATGATGGTGCAGTGGTGGCGTGACAACTTATGACCAGAACTCGAAACTCTAAAAGACTAGACACTAAGACCAGCAACAAGACACGACGATGCAACCGCAAATTCAACAAAGCAAAACCCTAAAAGATTATGCAAAGGCTCAGATTGGTTCGGATATGATGAACTAACCCTAATTTTTTTTGTGGCTTTTTCGTGGACTGTAGGTATGAAGAACAGACTCGATCTAAACTACGAAAAACTGTAAAATCTCACCGAGCAACCTAGAAATCTGATACCACTTGATAGAGGCAAAGGTGTCCCGACTTTCGATGAGATGATGGATATCGCTTTGGTGGAAGTCGACTTTGACGATCCGACTACGAACGTGCGAGGATGTCGCGCCTTAGCAATCGCTAAACCAACTCCGAGAGGTTATTGACCACGCCGGAGCATATTCAACCTGACCACGAAGGTCTGTTTCCTGCAGGCAAACGAAGAACAAGCAAGAAACTAAGATTGCAATCTGGATATTGCGAATATAAGGGGAAAGCTTTATTGATCAAGGGAGGGGGTTGTGTGACACCTTTGTCTGGTCGTTGAACACAAACGAAGTACGCGAAGTTGCAGCTATGGCGAACTTTTAATCTAAACAAAACCCAAAGTCTAAACGACTCCCTAAGGGCTATATATATGGAGGAAGAGGGGGGGGGGATTTCGTGGCCCTTGGAGGAGTGGTCTGAAACCAACATACGGACTCTAAAAATAGCCTATACTTATGTATTTCGTAATTACATGGGCCTGGCCCAATAATAAGGTGACGCAGCACCTAGAATAGCCTCGGGGCGAAATTTATGAAGTGGCATCTTGTATATTTCGTCCAAGGCTTCATGCACCCATTATGGTGGCTTCAAAGTCCTGAAATCATCACTTGTAACTGTGTTCTTGTTCCCCTTGCGCATGCCATCATCTCCATGCTTGTTCCTGCTCCAATGTTCATCCTTCTCCAAGCTAGGCCCTTCATTTGTAAGCAAAACAAATGTATCCAATTTAGGCAGCATCATATTCTCATGAACATTAGAATCATTACCAAGAAACGAAAGTACCTGGTAATTTAGTTGGCGTGCGCGAGCTCTAGTAATTGGTCCAGTATGTATAGCTGCAGGGGCTGTGGGTGTAACAATGGTATTGATGTCCTCATCAGCTCCGCGTCTGTGAAGGTCTCTGTCGTGGTTCTAAGTCTGACAGCAGAATAGGGGGTAGGAATGGAGAGGCAAGATCCTAGCTAGGGAGTAGTTGTATACGCAAGAGATTTACGAGTTCAGGCCCTTCTCGGAGGAAGTAACAGCCCTACGTCTCGGGGCCCAGAGGCGGTCGACTGGATTATATGCGTATGAGTTACAGGGGTGCGAACCCCTTACACTGAGGAGGGGGTGGCTTATATAGAGTCCGCCAGACCCCTCCTGCCCTCAGTTATGCAGGGTTTAAGGTACATTAAGGTCGGGCGTTACTGGTAATGCCACAAATAAAGTGCTATGATGACCATAAAATCTACTTAATGACCGACCATTTGTATGCAGAGTGACTTTAGATCTCCTGGAGGTCAAGTGGTTGGCTTCATGGTCGAGTGACTTCTAGTCCGTCGAGTGGAATACTTCTGAGTCAGCTGACAGGTGGTTTCTTCTAGAGATGTCCTTGGGGAGGGTATCTTGGACAGGTCCATGACCCTACCCTAGGTACATGGCTTCATCATTAGCCCCCGAATGGATCGAGGTTTCAGTGGGGAAGGAGTTGAGAACTCTTCCAACCCATTTTTCGTGCTATGAGTATGTCTTGTTCTGGATCAATGAACTTAGGTGACGGCATCAACTTCTTTTTCAGTCGCTTTGATCCATTCTTTGTATCCGTCGAGTGAATTTTCTTTATTTGGAGAACTCCGAACGACAGAGCGGAGGAAATCTCCCATCTGACAAGTTGCTCTGCAGCTCGCGGATTTAGCGGGATTCGAAATTCGGGAAGCGCGCGAGGCGGAGGAGGCCGCGGTAATCGGATGGGATAAGGCAGGGACGCCTCGATCTCCGTGCCACCTTTTTCGCCACGTATCGTGCGCGCGACTGTTGCGGGATTTGACAGGATCGCACGGGCCTACAAGTCAGTCACTCGGAAGTAACCTCATATAAGGCGTCGGACGGGTTTTTTTGAATAGTGCACTCTCATTTCCTCCCCTCCTCCTCAGACTTAACCGCCGCGTTCGCTTCCATCTCAGCGCCGCTGCTCCGTGCGCGTCTCGTTGGCGACAATGGTGAAGGAGAAGACGCCGGCTTTGGAGCGGGCAAAGAAAGCGACGGCAAAGGTGAAGGGAAGGGCGACCAGTCGAGGCGGATCTTCGTCAAGGGCCGGCCTGCCGCAGGGCTGGATCCAGGGTGACTGGATCCGCTCGACGATTTGTCAGAAAGATCTTGATGACCTGGCCAATGAAGGACTGATCCCCCATGGATCGGCGCGGCTCCTGGGGAAGGAGTCGGAGCCGCAGCCTCAGGAGGGTGAGTGCGTTCTCTTGGCCACCCATGTTGACCGTGGGTTTTCTTTGCCGCCTCACCCTTTCTTTCGGGGATTTCTGAATTTCTTTGGGGCACAACTCCACCACTTCACACCCAACTCCATCATGTACCTCGCTGCTTTCATGTCTTTGTGCGAGAATTTCTTGGGTTGTCGGCCTCATTGGGGTCTTTTCAAGCACATTTTCACCTGTCGCTCCCAGACGGTGAAAAAGACCAATCCGAGTGACAAGAGAACACAAGTGATTCAGATGTGTGGGGGTCTTGGGGTTCAAATGAGGGGGAAAAGTTCTTTTTCGGCCATGATCCTACCCGAGTCAGTCCATGGATGGCAGTCGACTTGGTTCTACTGCAAGGACCAGCCGACACCAGGGCAGTCGACTGGACTCCCTCCTTTTTCCATGGACCGAGTGAGCAAGCCTTCCTCTTTGAAGGTGATCCCGGAAGAGAAGGCGCAGGTTAAGGTGCTGGTTGAACGTGTGGTCCAGCTTATCCGCAACGGAGTGACCGGCATGCACCTCTTGGAGGTCTTCCTCCGACGATGCATCCAGTCGCTTCAAGCTCGAGACCATCCGATGTGGTTGTATTCTGGCACTGAGGACACCACTCGGATCCACCCGGAGGAGGTCGAGGATGCCACGCTGGAGAGGTGGCTGGCGAGCATCACAGGGAACAAGGACAACCCCCGAGGATCCAGGAGGATTCCTCCACTCGACCAGTCATACGAAGTAGACAAGGTCCAATCCTGCATCTTTGACTCTGATCCTGCTTTCTTCATTCTGTTTGTTTAAAATCAGTCGACTGACTTTTGTCTTGTTTGTTGTCTTCCAGACCACTACTGAGATGTACTAGATTCCCAACGGGGCGCAGGAACAAGCCGAGGAGGGAGGGGCGAGTGGAGGTGAAAGTGAGGAGGAGTGGCAATCGGATGGTGAGGAGGAAGAGGATGACCACGGCTCCAGTGAAGAGGAGGAGGAGGAAGTCGACCCTCCTTGTTCGGAAAGGCGATCCAAGCTCACCCACGACCCCGCAAACGAGCGTGGCCAAGCGACTGCGCCTGTTGGGCAGTCGTCAAAGCGCCCTCGGACGACTTCTCCGGCGCCGACTGAAAAAGCGCCGAAGCATCCATGAGCGGCATCATCGAAGCCACCGAAGGCCTTGCCCAAGATGAGGATGACCATTCCCACCATCTCCGGGTAACAACGGAACTTGTGTTTACTCGTTGAGCATGGACAGACTCTTGGTCGACTTGTTGACTAACCGACTGGTTTCTTAAATCTGCAGTGCTGCTACCTCTGAGACCTCCGCCAAGAACGAAGACCAGGAAATGGAAGACGCTGCCACCTCCAACCTTGGTACGATCTTTTGTAGTTTCACCTTTGGTCGATTGGAATTTCGTTTTTAACTTTGAATCTTTCTTGTAGCTCCTCCTCATGTCATTGATCTTCCTCATGATGACGATGAGGCGCCGCTGAGGCCAAGGAGGAATAGAAAGGCGCCGGCTGAGAAGACTACTCAGATTGCATTAGCACCTGAGACGCTGGTTCAGGAGGGTGGTAACATCACTTGGACTTCCGTGTCCTTCGTTGTGCCGTTGATGAGTGCTCGACCTTCATCGTCGACTGCTGATCCGCCTTCCCTTTTCGCCACACACCACGTCCCAGAGGACCAAGCGGGTGCTGCTAAGGAGGCTATACGCTAGGCGGGGATCATGATGGAGTAGGTGAAGGCGATCCGGGATGCCAGCCAAGCGGCTTATGATGCAAGCTCGGCTCTTCAGAGCAACGTCTAAATTAGTTGGTCACCGCTTGTTCTGTTAGGATATGGTATCTGAAAACTCTTCTTTTCGAAGATCTTTGTATCTGTACACCCACTGGGTGTGTCGATTGAATTTTTGGATTGGTGGGGGCACGCTGAGTGCACCCACTGGGTGTAATCCCCGAGACTATGGTGGACTGCTGGCAGTCGACTGTAGTCTTTGTATTTTAAATTTCTTCACTCTAACATCTTCACTCGGTTTGGTCGGACCATGTCGAATGGAATCTTGGAACCAGTGGGGGCACGCTGAGTGCACCCACTGGGTGTAGTCTCCGAGACTATGGTCGACTGCTGGCAGTCGACTAAAGTCTGAAGAACCTCTCTCTTTTTTTATATCATGATGATACCGTGACTGACCGCTAGCAGTTAGCTATGGTTTAGGATCATAACCTCTTTGTCTCCTTCGGTCGACTGATCGAACCGAGTCGGTAGAACTAGTGGGGGCACGCTGAGTGCACCCAGTGGGTGTAGTCCCCGAGACTACTGTTGAATATTTTGGTTCGACTGTAGTCTTAGAAATGTTACTGTTTTTCTCTTAGTCACTCGGAAGCAACCTATCTTTGATGTCTGACAACTAACCCTTTGCAAAAATCTTGCGAGCTTGTGGCTCGTTATACTGAATTGGAAAACAAGCATATCCAGCTCGACCTTGACTTGAAGCTTGTTCAGGAGAACTTTAAGAAGGCGAAGGATGAAGCAAAAGGTATGTTTGGTGAGAATCTAGACGACTGTCTTTATCTTCCTGTCCATTCCTGATTCTGATCTCATTGTCACTTTGCAGATTAACTGAAGGAGGCTCTGAAGAAGAAGGACCATGACCTCACCGAGGCGCAGAAGGCGGCTTTGGACAAGACGAAGCTTGTGGAAGAAAAACTAGCTTCAGTCGGAAAACTTGAAGAGGAGAACGCCAATCTGAAAGCTGCTCTCGACGCGGCCAACAAGGAGGTCAGCCATATGAAGAATGACAAGATAGCTCTGAGTGACAAGGCTAGCGAACTGGTGGGGAAGAAGAACGATCTGGAGGCTTATCTGGGAGGGCTCGCCAAGAAATTATTCATCATGCTTGAAGGTAACCTCTTCTATCCGACTGACTTGTTATCATCGACTCGTCATAGAACTGTTGGCTTAAATTCGCATTGTGTTTACAGAATTCTGCCAGAACTTCGAGGAGGAGACCAGTCGAGTGGAGACAAGCTTGGACCCCATTAACTCTCCCATGAAGGATGAAGCCGCTATGAACCTGCTCCGACTGGAGTCTCGTGTTGCCGGTGTGGTTGACTACCTCGCTCGACTAAAGGTTGCGGTGTTGCGAATCGACACGACAGTCTGGCCAAGAGAGACGCTTCAAAATGACCTCGAGTCTTTAATGACTCGACTGAATGACGTTCCAGGTCGAGTGCAAGAATGGAAGAAGTCTTCAGCCAGGGGCGGTGCTGATGTTGCTCTGTCCCTGGTCCGTGTTCATTGCAAGGATGCGCGAGAGGACAAGCTGGCGTCCATCAAGGTGGCCAATACCAAGAAGCACGACTTCCAATCTTTCATGGAGACCTTCATTGCTGCTGCCACTCGGATTGCTGACGGAATCGACCTGGACCAGTTCGTTGCGCCCTCCAGTCCTCCACCTGAGGAGTAAGAAAAACTTCTATGCTTTGCCTTAAATTTGCCTCGGAATGCCGAGTGGTTTTGTAACAGATAAACTTTTACAGGCTCGACGCCTGAGCACTTCTGAGTTCGTAGGATATTATCTGAACTTGGCTTATCATTGAATATGCTTGCATTTGCCTTCGAGCGAACTTTGTTCTTCACTCGGAATATACTTTAATGCTTGAGACGCAGCTCTGAGGTGGAATGTCCAGTCAACCTGCATTTCATCGCTTCTTGCAGGTGGGGATGGAGCACAGATTGCAGTCGACCTGTGTCCTTCCGGATTAGGATGGAGCGCACATTGTATTTGTGGTGTAGCTCAGAAGAAGAAGGTAGCAGTCGACCAGCACCTCGTCGTCCTTGTAGAGCGCACATTGTATTTGTGGCGTACCTCCGAAGGAGAAGGTAGCAGTTGACCTGCACCTCGTCATCGTTGTAGAGCGCACATTGTATTTGTGGTGTAGCTCCGAAGGAGAAGGTAGCAGTCGACCTGCACCTCATCGTCCTTGCAGATCGGAATGGATTAAGTACTTAGGTGAGTACTGGACTGCAGCTAAGCCCCTGAGTGGGAGGATTGCTCTCCACTCGGTAGGATTTTAAAATACTTAGGCAAGTACTGGACTGCAGCTAAGCCCCCGAGTGGGAGGTTTGCTCTCCACTCGGTGGGATTTTCAAATACTTAAGCGAGTACTGGACTGAAGCTAAGCCCCCGAGTGGGAGGTTTGCTCTCCACTCGGTAGGATTTTCAAATACTTAGGCGAGTACTGGACTACAGCTAAGCCCCCGAGTGGGAGGTTTGCTCTCCACTCGGTAGGATTTTCAAATACTTAGCGAGTACTAGACTGCAGCTAAGCCCCAGAGTGCGAGGTTTGCTCTCCACTCGGTAGGATTTTCAAATACTTAAGTGAGTACTTGGACTGCAGCTAAGCCCCCGAGTGGGAGGTTTGCTCTCCACTCGGTAGGATTTTCAAATACTTAAGCGAGTACTTGGACTGCAGCTAAGCCCCCGAGTGGGAGGTTTGCTCTCCACTCGGTAGGATTTTTTAAACTTAGGCGAGTACTGGGACTGCAGCTAAGCCTCCGAGTGGGAGGCTGGCTCACCACTCGGTAGGATCTTTTAAACTTAGGCGAGTACTGGGACTGCAGCTAAGCCTCCGTGTGGGAGGCTGGCTCACCACTCAGTAGGATTTTTTTAACTTAGGCGAGTACTGGGACTGCAGCTAAGCCTCCGAGTGGGAGGCTGGCTCACCACTCGGTAGGATTTTTTAAACTTAGGCGAGTACTGGACTGCAGCTAAGCCTCCGATTGGGAGGTTTTCTCTCCACTCGGTAGGATTTTCAAATACTTAGGCGAAATAGATTCGCAACTAAGCCCCCAAGTGGGAGGCTGGCTCACCACTTGGTAGGATTTTGAAGTACTTAGGCGAAACGGATTCGCAGCTAAGCCACCCACTGGGGGATTTCTCACGTAAACAAAAGTAACAACAATCACTGGGAAAATTATAACACTCTTGTCTTTGATAAACAAACTACAGAGGTACTTTTATTACATCTCATGCGAGTGAGTACTTAAGTATAAAAGGGGCGGAGCAGCTCCGCATTCCAAGCTCGTGGCTCGTCAATCTGGCGATCGACATTGTAAAGACGGTACGCTCCATTGTGGGTAACTATGGTGATGATGAAGGGGCCTTCCCAAGAAGGAGCAAGCTTGTGTGGCTTCTGCTGATCCACTCGGAGGACCAAATCTCCTTCTTGGAAGGCTAAACTCTTCACGTTTCTGGCATAGAATCGACGCAAGTCCTGCTGATAGATAGTCGATCGGATCATGGTCATCTCTCTTTCTTCTTCTAGAAGGTCGACTGAGTCCTGCTGTGCTTGTTCTGCTTCATCTTCAGTGTAGAGCTCGACTCGGGGTGCATTGTGAAGCAGGTCACTCGGCAGAACTGCTTCAGCTCCATAGACTAGAAAGAATGGAGTTTATCCAGTCAGCCAATTAGGGGTGGTCCTTAATCCCCAAAGAAATGATGGAAGTTCATCTACCCATGCGCCTGCTGCGTGCTTGAGGTCACACATCAACCGGGGTTTCAGTCCTTTGAGAATTAGGTCATTTGCTCTTTCTGCTTGTCCATTCGACTAGGGGTGGGAGACAGAAGCGTAGTTGACTCGCGTGCCTTGAGAAGCGCAGAAAGCTCTGAATTCGTCGGAATCGAAGTTTGACCCATTATCAGTGATGATGCTATGCGGAACTCCATATCTGAATACCAACTCTCTGATGAAGCTGATAGCAGTGCCGGCATCAAGATTCTTGATAGGCTTAGCTTCAATCCACTTAGTGAACTTGTCGACTGCCACCAGTACATGGGTGAAGCCACTCCTGCCAGTTCTTAGTGGTCCAACCATATCCAATCCCCAAACAGCGAAGGGCCAGACGAGTGGAATGGTCTTCAAGGCTGAGGCGGGTTTGTGTGACATATTGGAATAGAACTGACATCCTTCACACTTGTTGACTATTTCCTTCGCCATTTCATTTTCTCTTGGCTAGTAAAATCCCATTCGGTATGCTTTAGCTACAATGGTCCGAGAGGACGCATGATGACCACAGGTCCCTGAGTGGATATCGTCAAGAATTATCTGACCTTCTTCTGGTGCTATACATTTCTGGCTGACTCCAGTCGCGCTTTCCATGTACAACTATCCCTTGATCACAGTGAAGGCCTTGGATCGGCGGATGATCTGTCGAGCCTCTTCTTCTTTCTCTGGGAGCTCTTTCCTTAGGATATACGCGATGTACATCACTATCCAGTCAGGAGTGATGACCAAAACTTCCATGATCAGGTCAACCATAGCTGGAACCTCAACTTCAGTCGGATCTGTGACACTTTTTGGCTTCGGGGCTTCTTCGGTGAACGGATCCTCTTGAACTGATGGTGTGTTGATGTGCTCCAAAAACACATGACTGGGAATGGCTTCTCTCTTGGAACCTATTTTTGCCAAATCATCAGCCGCTTGATTTTTCAGTCGGGGTATATGATGGAGCTCTAACCCCTCAAAATTCTTCTCTAGCTTTCTCACTGCATTGCAGTAACCAGTCATGGCTGGACTTCTGACACCCCACTCCTTCATCACTTGATTAACCACCAAATCTGAGTCGCCATAGTCCATGATGCGACGGACGCCGAGTGAAATGGCCATACACAACCCATACAAAAGTGCTTCGTATTCTGCTTCGTTGTTGGAGGAAATTAAGTGGATCTGAAGCACATATCTGAGCTTATCTCCTCGGGGGGAAACCAACACTACCCCAGCACCGGAACCATTCAGCATCTTAGAACCATCAAAGAACATGGCCCAGTGCTCCGAGTGAACTTGAGTCGGTAGTTGCTGTTCGATCCACTCGGTGATGAAGTCTGCTACTGCTTGGGACTTGATGGCTTGCTTTGCCTCAAACTTGATATCAAGGGGAAGGAGTTCAATCGCCCATTTTGCCACTCGACCAGTTGCATCTCTGTTGTGCAGAATCTCTGACAACGGGGCGTCGCTGATGACTGTAATGGAATGGTCAGAGAAGTAACGAGCAACCTTCTTCGTGGTCATATAAATCCCATATACAAGCTTCTGATAATGAGGGTATCTTTGCTTTGATGGGGTCAATACTTCAGAAAGATAATATACTGGGTGCTGAACTTTGAAGGCTTTTCCTTCTTCTTCCCGCTCGACCGTAAGTATTGTACTGACAACTTGTCCTGTGGCTGCAATGTAAAGCAACAAAGGCTCTTTGCTGATTGGGGCAGCAAGCACCGGCTGGGTGGAGAGCAGGGCTTTTAGCTCTGCAAACGCTGCATCAGCTTCGGGAGTCCACTCGAACTTGTCTGACTTCTTCATCAGTCGGTAAAGAGGCAATGTGATGCAGAGCATCCTTCGACCATCACCATGGACATCACACCACCACCGCAAGCATGGAAAGGACCTACGACGAGAGCTCGCGCACGCGTTGTCGAAACCGAGGTGAACTCCTTCCTCTTCAAGTTTCATTCGGATTCACACAAGAGTCGGATTCTACCTCAAATGGAAACTCTATGCACTCGTAGGTACCAAGGAGAAGATCGTGAAGAGGCAAGGACGGAGACACAAGCAACTATGGAGGAGAAGAACAAGGAGAACCGGAGTCCCCTGGACACACCGGGTGCCCGGCCCCCACAGCCCGGGTGCCCGGCCCCTCCACCTCAGCGCACCCCGGGTGCCCGGCCTCCTAGCCTGGGTGCCCGGCCTCCTCCTCCCAGGCGACGCCCCGGGTGCCCGGGCCCTCAAACCCTGGGTGCCCGGCCCCTGCCCCAGCCGCCAGCCACCGCACCCCGGGTGCCCGGGCCACCTCCCGCGCCGGCCCAGTACGCCCCCGGGAGCCCGGGCTTTGAGGCCCCGGGTGCCCGGCCGAAGCCGCCCAGCCCCCTGCACCGACCCCGGGTGTCCGGGCCTAAGTCCCCCGGGTGCCCGCACCACTCCAAGGCCTGCGTGCCTTTTGGGCTTTTTGCCCTTGTATCCCTCTCCCCTCTCCTAACTCGTCCCTAGGCTATATAAGGACATCCCCTAGCTCATTTGGAGGATAGGAAAGTATTTGATAGACATTTGTGAGCTTTGCTCCATGGATCCACTCCACTAGGAGATCAAGACCTCCTCTTGGAGTGACCAAACATCAAGACCTCCTCCTTGGGGAAGGATCCCCATCATAGGATCATCAAGCCGTCATCTCCTTCATAGGATTTGGGATGAACTCTACCATGTATCTTATTTCCCTTTGATTGTTCATGTACCTTGTGGATCTTGTGTGTTTGTTAGTCTAGTGGATGTGTGATTTGGACTTGTTCTTGAGTGTTCCTCTTGTTTTCCCTCTTGTGTTCATCTTGTTCTTGGGGATCCCCCCTCCAATTTGTGAAAGATCTTCACTTAGGGTTCCACCCTACAACATCTTGGTATCATGAGCCATGGTTTCTCACGAAATTGGATCCCCCCACTTTCTTTTCTAGCTTAATTTTGTGTGTTCTTCCCCAATTTCGAAAATTCCCCACCAAAAATAGCCCCAAATTTTTTTGTGATTTGTTAGTTTGATGAGGTTTTGTTGGATTTGATCCATGGATTTGCTTGGTTTCAAGTGGATCTAGCATTCCCCCATCCATCTCCACCTTTCCCTCCACAAAATCCACTAATTTCTTGCATCTTCCCACGAATTTCCGCCCAAATCCGACACCCCCGGGCACCCGGACCTCAAAGCCTGGGCACCCAGACCCCCCCCCCCCCCGTGCAACCTCGCTGACCCCCCAGGGTGCCCGCACCCAGAGCCCCGGGCAACCGCACCCCCAGGCTGTTTGCTCCTGCCCACCCCGGGCACCCGCACCCCCAAATCCCGGGTGCCCGCACCCCCAGAATCAGTCACGTGCACTTTACGTTTTCGGCCATAACTTTTGTCCCCGGAGTCCGATTTTCGCGTTCTTTAGCTCGTTGAGTAGCTATTGACATCCCCCATACATCTAGATAGGTTCTAACACCATTTTACTCCATCAAAAATTTGGCATTTTGGCATCTTTGCATAGTGCCATCCACCATATCATACGCAAAACCACCATCGCTTTCCGCAACCTAACCCGTTTTGGACCCATATAGCATTTGTGGTTGCTTGAGTGGTGACTTGAGTCTCCTAAGGTGTTTCGGCTACTTAGGGACGGTTGCTTCGTCATCAACTACCACCATCACTTCCGCATTGCTAACTCCGGAACCACCAACGCATTCCGCTACCCGCATTTCACATTTTCCTTGAGATTTTGAGTTTGCGGTTTTTAACCGTTCCTAACGTGTTTCGGCTACTTAGGGATGGGTATTCACATAAGAGGCCATATCAAAAAAAAAAATAAGCTTTTAAGCAAAAGGAAAAGAGAGCAAAGAGCTTGTAAGCAATAGCCTTAGCATCATACCACATTGCACATAAAATTGTCATATCCGATCATCTTGGATCATCTTGAGAGGAACATCAGGAACATCATACACATAGCAAATTGTCATTCCCCTGGCAATCGCTCTACACAAATCTTCAGAGTTACTTGGCATCGCTGGTTGCCTATCACCACCTGTCGCATGGTAAGAACTTGTAAGATATTGATATTTGCTTTACTGTGAGCACCCAACCACATCCTAGTAGTTCATAGGAACATTATTCTCGAATTTTGTTTCTTGTTTCTACTAATCATCACAGGTTCCGGAGATAGAAGTTCTTGGACGACGGAAACATCTTCACCATCACGAGAGTTGGGACAACACACACAAGCACATGGTCATTTGAGGGTAGATTTTATCCTGCTATTTATCTAGCTGGGGAGCTTGAAGTAGAACAAGTTTTTCGTCACCATGACTTTTCTGAACTTGAGAGAGTACGAGCTGCCACTAGAGCATTTACTGGTTTTGCTTTTGTTTGGTGGAGTGTGCATTGTAAGAAAAACATTGATAACCAACCCACAGCTTGGAAAAATTTGAAAGATGTAATGAGACAACAATTTTCCCTCCTTACTATCGTCGTGAATTGATTCACAAATTTGAACAATTTAAACAAGGCAACAACACTGTTCATGCTTACTACCAAGAGTTCAAATCTTATATGCATCATTGTGACACAGAAGAATCTGAGGATGATAAAATGAATAGATTTTTTGGTGGTTTGAACCATGATATTCAGGCAAGATTTTAGTATATTCCTCGTTGCATTACTGGTATGTATGTTCGTGCTTGTACCTTTGAGAGACAGTTACAGGAGGATGCATTGGGTGACTACAAAAACTACTATTCCAGTTCATGCTCACCACCGCCGGTTGGTTCCTCCACCGTTGCACCTACTAGAGCAGCCCCACCTCAGATTGTGAGCGCGACATCATCTCAAGAGTATGGTGCATTGTCTATGTCTATACCTACATCAGCTACGTCTTTGCGGCAAGGTAACAGTAAAGGTATTGATGATATAACTTCACATGAGAATGATGCATCCCTAGTTAACTTGAATGCATCATGTGTTGAGTTACCTGGTGATTTGAGCACAACACCTATTTTGGAGAATCTCGATACTGTCATGAATGCGTCATGTAATCAAACAACTGAAATACCAACAATTTTGAGTGCACCCATTGAATTAACTATTGATGCAAAAGAATCAATGTTTAATCATTTTGATATGACCTCTAATCTTGGTTATGATTCTGTGTTGAATGACTTATTGCATGTTTGCTTATTTAAGCATGTTGTAGCATGTAAATTTGATGCAAGTAAGGTTTATTCACCAATGTTGGGATGGTTTAATGATGAACATTGTCAATCTTTTGAAATGAATAAGAGCTTCACTTATATGTGCAAACTGAGTTGCCATATTTTCAAGCCTTCTACTTCTTGTGCTAATTTTTTGGCTTCAGATTTTATGAACTATGCAAGTTACTCATCTATTCATGTTATGCAAAAATCGAGGGAAGTAAAAATGGATGACATATACATATACAACATGTACACCCCGTCTCTTTTGTTAGCCACATTTCAGATTAAGCAACGTCGAGGACGACTTTATTTTCAAGAAGGGGGGGATGATGAGGACATGACTACCTTGGATATGACCAAAAATATTGCATACATGCATATTTGTCGGGTGATTTCTAGTGCAAACTATTCAATAATCTATTTATGTTATCCAGAACAAAAATACTTCACACACTTTTGTGTTTTGTCTAATTGCAGGTGTATGGGACATTTGTACAATCCACATATGAAGATAAGAAAAAAGAGATGTTTATTTGCTGTTCAAAAGGTTCTCTCACGTCACTTTTCGCCCAAGAGAAGATAGAGTCCAAGTCTCTCACGCTCTGGACTCAGATTCGGACTGCACAGACATACCTGACTCAAAACATCAACAACTTTTTCATACTGACTCCGAATTGGGTGATTTTTTTTGTTGGAAAGTAGATTTCGTGCTCTTTCCAAACCAATTGGATTCACCTTAAAATTCGTCCGGAGCGTTGAGTTATGGACGAAACAATCTGATGCTGCAGCAGAATCCGAGTCAAACTACAAGTCCACAGGTGTTACGTCACCTCTACTTGGGCCCATTGGCCTTGTACGACCTAGGGTTAGTTTTAGGCTGCCTTGGGACGTCCTCCCACCTCCTTGGCCGCCACCCCTTGCTCCTAGATAAGAAGATCCATCTAGTCACGTTTCCCTTGGGATTTGTTTTCTTAAAAGTTAGCCAACGCAACTTCGTGTACTTCGTTTGTGTCCAATGACCAGACCAAGACCACTTTCGGACCCCCACCTTTATCAGTACTTCATACATATTCGCAATATTCAGATTGCTTTTATCATATTCTTGCTCGTCCTTCGATTACTTGCAGGAAGAAACCTTCATGGTCAGGTTGATCGTGCACCGGCGTGATCAATAACCTCAGGAGATTGGTTTAGCGATTGCTAAGGCGCAACGTCGTGCATGTTTGTAGTCGGATTGTCAAAGTCATCTCCACCAAATCGATAGTTATCATCTCATTGAAAGATCGGGACACCCCGCCTCTATTACTTATGAACAAGAGTATACTGATTATTTCTACCATGGTGTACAAAATTTTTATCAAATTGCCATGGTCTACCAAGTAATAAGGAACATGCTTGCATAGGTACCACATCACAATCAACATAATCAACATATGTAGAGATACTAAAATGCACATGAACAGTACGTGTGACCTTAACCTTGCCGCTGTTGTTGAACCATTGGATGTAGTAAGGATGTGGATGTGGTCTTGAGGTCAGAGAGAGCTTCTCCACCATCTCCATGCTAGCCAAGTTATTGTAGCTCCCTCCGTCTATGATGACGCGCACAGAACGTTCCTTCACAACTCCCTTTGTATGGAACAAATTATGCCTCTGATTTTTCTCAGCTTGTGTGACCTACACACTCAAAACATGTTGAGCAACTAAACATCCATACCTGTCAGCGTCTTCCGGAGCCATGTATTGCGTCTCATGATCAGAATCATCTCCACCGTGTTCTTCACGTGTAATAAGAGCTAAAGTCTCCTCATCATAGTCACTAGCGGACTCATACCCACCATCCTCAGTAGCAATCATCACGCGCTAAGATTTGTATTCTCTCGCATAATGACCTCTTCCCTTACAATGACGACATATAATATCACTTGTGTGCCCAGTTGATGCCATGGAAGAAGAGCTCTGTGCAGGCCCGGCAGGTGCGCTCTTGGTAGATAGTGGTGGTTGTGCGTGCTTTCTTGTATCACGGTTGGAGGTGGCACCTAATGGAGGTGCTAGTGCAGTGGAAGTAGAAGATGCACGCGGTGTCCATGATGAAAATCAACCTGCAGAAAAGTTAGTTCGCGCCAATGCTTCTCGATCCTGCACTTCACGTTCAGCTTTACAAGCAAGATGAAATAAACGAGTGATATTAGTATACTCCTTATACTCTAGAATGGTCTAAATCTCTCTATTGAATCCACCCATAAAACATGCAAGCATAGCTTCATTCTCCTCAACAATACCACATCTAATCATGCCAGTTTGTAATTCCTGATAATATTCTTCTACAGAATTTTTTCCTTGTCTTAAACGCTGCAATTTTTGAAGCAATTCACATTGATAATATGGTGGAACCCAATGAGTACGCATAGTAGTTTTCAAAGCAGCCCAAGTAGTTGGAATAGGATATAATCTACAATGTTCAGACCACCATACACACGCAAAACTAGTGAAAGTTCAAACAACAGCAGTAACCCATCTCTCCTCGGGATATTGTAAACATGTAAAATGGTGTTCAGTTTCTAACTCCCAAGTAAGATATATATCAGGAACATATCTACCCTCAGATGGTGGAATATTCAATTTCAGTTTAGGAATATGGTCATTTTCTCATACCTGAGGTGGTGGTGCAGGCCTACCGTTGCGAATATATACCTGAGGTCGACCTGCTGGTGGTGGTGCTGGTGGCTGCACGTAGTTCTGATTTTGATCGACCTCATCCTCGTAATAGTCCTCCACCTCTGCTACGGCAGTAGCAGCAGGAGCTACAGAAGCACCAACAGCAGTAGCAGCGGCACCAGAATTTTGTCCTGGCTCAATAGGAACACGCTGTGCTCGCCCTACTGTACCGTGGTGTGAAACTGGTGGTGGGAGACGTTTGAGTAATTCATCAAACTTGGCGTCCAACTTGGTGTCAATTGTCTTCTCAATGTCATCCATCTTCTCCATTGCCTTTCCAAAGCTAGCCATCACGTCTTCCACCTGTTGACCCAACATCTGATGAAACTTATCATGAAGCTCCTTGTTCGTCATGTTCTCCCAGTCAATCTCGTCGGCTTGTGATCCTGGCATGGTTAGCAGCAATAGAAACACACAAGAATATGATCCTACAGACTACTAACAAGTGGTGGTGGTGGGTGTCACAAATCCGTCAAGCAAAACTCAAATTCTTACCAGTTCTTACCCAGCAGCAGGTGGTGATAGGCAACCGTTGTAGTCAAAACTCTCAAATCTTCGATAGAGCGATTACCAACGAGAGTCAAACGCACGACGTAGATGTATGTGGAGCTAGGAAGGCTTATGATATGGTAGAAAAAATGGTCAGGAATAATCAATTCAGAGATGCAAAGTTGAATAAACGCTCAACGACGGTACTGTGCTGGTCCTAGGCTAGACCGTGCTAGAGACGCGAGCCTAGAACAGTAACAAAATCATGGCGCGACACGTAATCAAGGGAGGAGCACACTCTGAATTTTTTTCACTTGTTTTTGCACTTTTTTCCTCTTTTTTTTGCTCTACAACAATTTTTTTCGAAAAAGTCTACAAATGGCCTAAAAACTGCCTAGCCAGAATTTTCCAGACTTAGTTTTTTTTGAAACTGGAACTATATTTTCTTGTATGGGTAGCGCGGAAGTTTGGGAATCCGACTTGTTCATGACTTGTAGTATCGCGTGCTCTGGAACTCGAAGATAAAGGAACAAATACTGGACTTGGACTAGGACTGGTGGCGGAGATGAATCTGGTGGAACTCGCACTGGTGATGGTATATGGACTCGGATCGGTGCTGGTATATGGACTCGGATAAGTAGCGGATAAACGGTGACGGTATATGGCAGGGCGATGATGATGGTGCGGCGGTGACGTGACGAACTTGTGAATAGAACTCAAAACTCTAAGAACTAGATCTAAGACCAACAACTTGACACGACGAAGCAACCACAAATTCAACAATGCAAATACAGAAAAGATTATGCAAGGCTCAGACTGGTTCGGATATGATGAACTAACCCTAATTTTTTTGTGGCTTTTTCGTGGACTATAGGTATGAAGAACAGACTCGATCTAAACTACGAAAAACTGTAAAATCTCACCGAGCATCCTGGAAATCTGATACCACTTGATAGAGGCAAAGGTGTCCCGTCTTTGGATGAGATGATGGATATCACTTCGGGGGAAATCGACTTTGACGATCCGACTACGAACGTGCGAGGACGTCGCGCCTTAGCAATCACTAAACCAACTCCGAGAGGTTATTGACCACGCCGGAGCACGATCAACCTGACCACGAGGGTCTGTTTCCTGCGAGTAAACGTAGAACAATCAAGAAACTAAGATTGCAATCTGGATATTGCGAATATAAGATGAAATCTTTATTGATCAAGGTGGTGTTCTGAGACGTCTTTGTCTGGTCATTGAACACAAATGAAGTACGCGAAGTTGCAGCTATGGCGAACTTTAATCTAAACAAAACCCAAAGTCTAAACGACGCCCTAAGGGTTGTATATATGGTGATAAGGGGGTGCCCCGATCTTTTCAGTGAGCGGAGGATGTCGATGTTGAACTTGTAGGATAACTTGTGAGATGATCTCGAACTCTCCGGTTGTTCCCCCGTTGCCAATGCAACAGATCTTCAACCCTATGGATATTCGCAACACCACACACTTGCGCACATAGCCACCGACCATGAAGCGGTTCTGCAATCTCCCAATTCCCAGTGGAACGACAGATGGCACTTGACTTTTAGTAGCAAATACACCCTATCAAAACAAATTTGGTGTAGGTAAATATTCCTGATCGATGCAAAGAGGAATATGAGTACAGAGGAATGCTTAAAGCAATTCAGTCTGATATGAGTTTAATCAAAACGTGGTCTAACCCTAAAAGCCACGACTTACAAGGGTATATAAAGACCCCTGGACGTCCAACATAGTGTTGGGGTCGAAATCCAATTTTCTCTAACTTTCCTAACTTAAACGAATCTATGTAGAAAAACTGGCAGAAACAACCACCGTATTGTTTTGGTGACTGCGACTCGGTCACCATGAATCACGGGCTGCGAGTATACAATTTGGAAAGCACACGAGTCAAGCTTTCCAAATTGTATTTAAATGCCTTATTTGGAGCATGGACACGAATTCTGCACGTATATCAATTGCGGGCCTCCTGACTATCAATCCGAGTCCGGTTCTGATTTTCCTTCTGTTTATGTTGTGCACCTGCCTTCCTCTCCTCCCTCGTGCACTTGCTGATATTAGACATCAGTAGAAGTTCTTCTTGCTGCAATTCTTCATCTCTAGGTGCCAAGCTTGCCTTCCCTTCAAATCTGATCATACAAATATGCAAAGACTTAGGCAGTATAAAATTCTGATTAACACAAATGTCAGATTCAACTAAGAGTGAATTCACCTTTTGTTCAAGTATTTTTGCACGTGCTCTTGTAATTGGTCCAATTCTGAATTCATTGGACTTGTCTTGTGCAATATCATCTTTATTTGAAAATGATGGTAAAGAAGTAGGGATGTCCTCATCATCCTCCCCCCCTTGAAAAGGGGTCGACCGCGACGCACCAAGGTCTTCTCCAGTATATGGCGTCAAATCGGTGACGCTGGACGTATTACTCACGCCAAACTCTTCAGTCGGAAGATCAATTTTATATGCATTATTATTAATCTTGGCAAGCACTTTATATGGTCCATCACCTCTTGGTTTCAACTTGGACTTGCGCCGTTCAGGAAATCTATCTTTACGCAAGTGTACCCACACCATGTCGCCCGGCTGAAACAACACCTCCTTTCTCTTCTTATTAACACGATCAGCCGTGTGCTTGCCCTTCTTTTCAATGCCTTCTTTGGTCTTCTCGTGTATCGTCCTCTCGAAATCTGCCCTCTTGGATGCATCCATGTTCACTCTCTCTTGAATTGGAAGGGGCAGCAAATCAAGTGGTGTAATTGGCTTAAAACCATATACCACCTCAAATGGACAGAACTGAGTTGTAGAATGTATCGCCCTGTTATATGCAAACTCCACATGTGGTAAACACTCCTCCCATTCACGCAGGTTCTTCTTTATCATGGATCACAACAACGTGGATAGTGTGCAATTGACCACCTCTGTTTGCCCATCTGTTTGGGGATGACAAGTAGTGTTGAATAGTAACTTTGTCCCCAACTGTCCCCAAAGTGTCTTCCAGAAATAGCTCATAAACTTCACGTCACGATCAGAAACAATCATCTTTGGTACTCCATGTAAGTGCACGATGTCCCTGAAAAACAGAGTAGCAATGTGCGACGCATCGTCGCTTTTGTGGCAGGCAATAAAATATGCCATCTTAGAAAAACGATCAACTACCACAAAAATTGAATCATGTCCTCTCCTGGTCCTAGGCAATCCTAACACAAAGTCCATGCTTATGTCTTCCCACGGTGTAGTAGGAGCAGGGAGAGGAGTATACAAACCCTGAGGTTTCAGCTTAGACTTTGCCTTATTACAAGTAATGCAACGCTTCACAAATCTGTCCACATCACGCCTCATCTTAGGCCAATAAAAGTGATTAGCGAGCGTAAGCAAAGTCTTCTCACGTCCAAAATGACCCATCAAACCGCCGGCATGTGATTCCTGCAACAATAGCAAACACACGGACGATTCTGGAACACATAGTTTGTTAGCTCTAAACAAATAGCCATCATGTATGTGATATTTTTCCCATGCTTTTACATCTGAACACAATTTATATGGTGCTGAAAAATCAAGATCGGTGGCATATAAATCACGCAAACTCTCTAAACCAGGAACTTGAACATCCAATTGTGTCAACAACATGTTTTTCCTACAAAGAGCATCAACAACAACATTATCTTTACCCTTTTTTTTATTTAATGATGTATGGGAAAGATTCAATAAATTCAACCCATTTTGCATGAGTTTGTTCAAATTGGATTGGGCTTTCAAATATTTCAGAGCCTCGTGATCAAAATGTATGATAAACTCTTTTGGCCACAAATAATGTTGCCAAACCTTAAGGACACGAACTAGAGCATACAATTCTTTATCATAAACAGGATAGTTCAATTGTGCACCATTAAGTTTTTCAGAAAAATATGCAATCGGTTTACCCTCTTGCATCAACACACCTCCAATACCAATTCCACTAGCATCACATTCAATCTCAAATTGTTTAGTGAAATCAGGAAGTATAAGCAAAGGTGCAGCAGTCAAGCGACGTTTCAGCTCATCAAAAGCATTATCTTGGGCTGCGCCCCACACAAAATCAACACCTTTTTTTGTGAGCTCATTCAAAGGTGCAGCAATAGTACTGAAATCTTGCACAAAACGTCTATAGAAACCAGCAAGACCGTGAAAGCTTCGTACTTGACTAACATTCAGAGGAGTAGGCCAATTTTTAATAGCTTCTATTTTGATTCATCTACCTCAACTCCATGCTTAGAAACAACATATCCGAGAAATATGACCTTGCAAAATGTGCACTTATCAAGATTACCATATAACTGAGCATCACGCAACACTTGCAAAACTTGTCGAATATGATCACTATGTTCAGATTCAGTGCGGCTGTAAATAAGTATATCATCAAAATATACAACCACAAATTTACCAATGAAATGCCTCAAAACATGGTTCATTAATCTCATGAAAGTACTAGGTGCATTAGTTAACCCAAAAGGCATGACTAACCACTCATATAAACCAAACTTTGTTTTAAAGGCTATCTTCCATTCATCCCCTTCTTTCATCCTAATTTGATGATAACCACTATGCAAATCAATTTTAGAGAAAATAGCAGCACCACTCAATTCATCCAACATATCTTCTAAACGTGGAATAGGAAGACGATATCGAATAGTGATGTTATTTATAGCTCTACAATCTACACACATGCGCCATGTACCATCTTTCTTAGGAACCAAAATTACAGGAACAGCACAAGGACTTAAGCTCACGTGAATATAACCTTTGTCTAGAAGCTCTTGTACTTGTTTCTGAATTTCCTTTGTTTCCTCGGGGTTGGTGCGGTACGGTGCTCTATTGGGCAGCGATGCTCCTGGTATCAAATCAATTTGATGCTCTATACCTCGCAATGGTGGTAAACCAGCGGGTACCTCCTCCGGAAACACATCGCTAAATTCCTGCAATACATTAGAAACACCATTAGAGAGAGGGGTCATGTCGTTAGAAACCAAAATTTGACCCTTGCACAACAGCACAAGTGGTACAACAGTGGGATCCTCACGAAACTCTCTCAAATCAGATTTGGTGGCTAACATAACTAAGGAATTCACTCCCTCACTTTTATTTTGACCACTCAGATTTGGCTTGTGGTTCTCACTCACCGGAAGTGTAGTCTGTGGCCTATCTAATCTCTCACTCTCTTTTTCAAGATTCACTTCAATTTTTTGACGAGATTCATTTACAATTTGCTGCGGTGTCATAGGCCTCAAAGTAACCTCCTTGCCACGCCAATTTAAGTGATATGTGTTGGCTCTCCCATTGTGGCGGACATCTCTATCATACTGCCATGGGCGTCCCAACAACAAGTGACACATGGTCATAGGAACCACATCACACTCAATGGTGTCTTTATATGGCCCGATTTGAAATTCCACACGCACCATGTGGCTGATCTTCATCTCTCCACTATCACTTAACCACTGAATAAAATATGGATTGGGGTGCGGTAAATATTTCAATTTCAGCTTTTGGCATAACTCCTTACTAGCCAAATTGTGACAACTACCACCATCAATTATAACCTTGCATGCCTTACCAGGACCAACAACGGCCTTTGTTTGAAACAAATTGCACCGCTGTTCTGCAGGACTAGGCGTAACACTTAGCACTTTGGGCGAGCAAACAATTGTAGGATAGTGTGTAGCATAAGCATCTATTAAACCATCTTCATCTTCCTCCCAAATTTCAGAATCAGGGTCAGCATCATCACCGGTTTCATATTATTCGGTATCCTCATTAATCAACATAACCTTTTTATTGGGACAATCTCTCTTAAAATGACCCCTTCCACCACATGTATGACAACTCATGTCCCTGTTTCTTGCTGTAGAATTAGTAGAACCAGCAGCACTAGCAGCAGGTTGTGCCGGTTTCTTCACATTAGAAATCACCGAATCTGATTTGGAAGAAGTATTACCACGAAAACCAGAAGTGGAACTAGGAGTAGGCTCCATACGAGGTGTTGTTCGTGGTGTAAAACGTCCTCTACTCGCTGTTGTGCGAGATGTAAACTTAGCATCCTCAGCCACTTGCAATTCAGCCTCACGTGCTTGGTGTAACAAATCTGTCATGTCATAATATTGGTGAAGATGAACAATACACTTGATGTTATAGTTCAGACCAGAGAGAAATCGCTGCATTGTTTGTTCAGGCTCTTCACGCACTCTAGCACGCTGCATAATAAGCTCCATCTCCTGAAAATATTCATCCACAGAAGAAGTACCTTGCCTCAAATTCTGCAATTTGTCATAGAGAGAACGAATATAATTGCGTGGAACAAAGCGAGCATGCATCTCTTCCTTCATAGCTCTCCATGTAACAATGAGACGTTCACCATCTTTAATTCTGGACTGTACCATATTATCCCACCAAAGCAAAGCATAGTCATCAAATTCAGAAGATGCAAGTTTTATTTTTCTTTCCTCGGTGTACTCATGCATGCGCCATAATTTTTCCACCTTCAGCTCCCAATTGAGGTACTCTTCAACATTAGTAGAACCAACAAACTTGGGGACGGTGAACATTGGTTTACCCAGACCATCATCATCACTGTTGGCTGGTTGTGCAAAAGCATCATTATCAAATCGACGGCGCGCACCAAGAGGAGCAAATCCACGGCCTACGGGCATTGCAGCAGCATGGCCACCACCACGGCCTCCATTACCACGACCACCATCTTGACCAGCAACAACCGGCTCGTGTGGAGCTTGCTGGTCCCGATTAGCTTGCTGTAATTGTGCATGATGTGTTGCATCCCCTTGTACATTGGCAGCATTAGCAGCTGCAACACCCTCATTACCACCATGAACACTAGCTTCACCATCATCATCATCATGCTGCCGATTATGTTGGCGATCAACAGACTATTGCAATGCAGCCATAGCTTGCTGCAAGTTAACTAGAGTCCCCTGAATTTCAGTAACTTGATGTTGTGTAGCTGTGATGGTTTCTGTGGCATCCTTGAGGTCCAACTCCATGTTCTGCACATTCTCATTTATAGGATCGGTTGCACACTGAATTTGTCTCTGAAGATGATCACGAAGAGCTTCATATTCATTCCAATGCACCACGGATTTAGGGTCCTTTTTCTGTTGTATATCAAAAGACTCGTCGGACATGATTAGGTGATTAGTACTCACAGAAAATATAGTGTATGTGGAAAATTCTCAACTCACTCAAAACCAAAAGAAACAAGGTATCTTACCGTTCCAAAGTGAATTAGAAAAGCTTACCAACTTGTATGGGCAGAACGTGCACGGATGTGATGTAGCGAATACCGAGGGTGAAAACTATCACACAACAAATATGGTATATGGTGGAGCTTGGTTGGAATACCTATCAACACCAATTCACAAATCCTAGTGTTGATCATATGATAGAGACCCACGGAAACACACACGATGGAGATAAGTGGGGCAAATGCAACTCTGAAACTGAGCTCAAAATTCTGGAATGTCGGAGTAATGCTCATGTTGCAAATGCACAGGAGAGACGCTAGCAAATTGCTCAATTTATACGGGCACGAGATTGCTCAATCTACTAGTGCAATGAACGTGGCAGAAAAACTGACAAACTCGCCAAAAATATATGCAACTTCCACATATAGCTTTCTTTTCCTCCTCTCTTTTTTCGTTTTCTTTTTCTTTCTCTTTTTCTTTTCTTTTTCTTTCTCTTTTTTTTTATTTTTTTGTATAAGTAACCTGAGCAATTTGTAACCAATCTGATTTTGCCAAAACAAAAGATGCACTCTCCAAATTCCTATATGAGCGGCCCGTAGAGCAAAGGATATGCTAGTCTCAATAGGAAAGTACTACCCAAAAGAAGAAAGGCTGACTATGGTTATCAAATGAAACACAATCTGATTTGGATAGTTAATCAAACCAAACAAAATCTGACTCGGATCAACAAACTTAACAGCAACCAAACGACTCCGACGTGAGAAAAGGAAAACCTAGACAATCTACAACGACTCAGATCAGAAAGTAAGTTACGCAAATAAAAGACTGCGATCAGCAACTAAAACTTGGAACCGATGCTATATAGGCTATGGCAAAAACTCTAAACCCTAATATTTTTGTATGGCTTTTTATGTGTAGGACGAAAACAAAACTAATATAAGGGATTGGTGGATGTTCACCGAGATAACGCTGGAAATATGATACCAAGATGATAAGGGGGTGGCCCCACCTTCTCAGTGAGCGGAGGATGTCGATGTTGAACTTGTAGGATAACTTGTGAGATCCTCTCGAACTCTCCGGTTGTTCCCCCGTTGCCAATGCAATAGATCTTCAACCCTATGGATATTCACAACACCACACACTTGCGCACGTAGCCGCCGACCACGAAGCGATTCTGCAATCTCCCAATTCCTAGTGGAACGACGGATAGCACTTGACTTTTAGTAGCAAATACACCCTATCGAAACAAATTTGGTGTAGGTAAATATTCCTGATCGATGCAAAGAGGAATATGAGTACAGAGGAATGCTTAAAGCAATTCAGTCTGATATGAGTTTAATCAAAACATGGTCTAACCCTAAAAGCCACGACTTACAAGGGTATATAAAGACCCTGGACATCCAACATAGTGTTGGGGTCGAAATCCAATTTTCTCTAACTTTCCTAACTTAAACGAATCTATGTAGAAAAACTGGCAGAAACAACCACCGTATTGTTTGGGTGACTGCGACTCGGTCACCGCGAATCGCGGGCTGCGAGTATACAATTTGGAAAGCACACGAGTCAAGCTTTCCAAATTGTATTTAAATGCCTTATTTGGAGCACGGACACGAATTCTGCACGTATATCAATTGCGGGCCTCCTGACTATCAATCTGAGTCCGGTTCTGATTTTCCTTCTGTTTATGTTGTGCACCTGCCTTCCTCTCCTCCCTCGTGCACTTGCTGATATTAGACATCAGTAGAAGTTCTTCTTGCTGCAATCCTTCATCTCCACATGCCAAGCTTGCCTTCCCTTCAAATCTGATCATACAAATATGCAAAGACTTAGGCAGTATAAAATTCTGATTAACACAAATGTCAGATTCAACTAAGAGTCAATTCACCTTTTGTTCAAGTAGTTTTGCACGTGCTCTTGTAATTGGTCCAATTCTGATTTCATTGGACTTGTCTTGTGCAATATCATCTTTATTTGAAAATGATGGTAAAGAAGTAGGGATGTCCTCATCATATGGAGCAAGAGGGGGGGGGGAGTTTCGTGGCCCTTGGGGTAGGGGTCCGAAACCAACCCTATCTCTTGTTTCCCCACACATACAGACTCTAAAAACAGCCTATACTCAAGTATTTCGAAAATACATGGAACTGGCCCAATATTAAGGTGACGCAGCACCTAGAATTGCCACTGGATGAAAGTTATGAAGTAGCATCTTGTATATTTCGTCCAAGGCTTCATGCACTCATTATGGTGGCTTCAACGTCCTGAAATCATCACTTGTAACCCCGGTCTTGTTCCCCTTGCGCATGCCATCATCTCCATGCTTGTTCTTGCTCCAATGTTCATCCTTCTCCAAGCTAGGCCCTTCATTTGAAAGCAAAACAAATGTATCCAATTTAGGCAGCATCATATTCCCATGAACATTAGAATCATTACCAAGAAACGGAAGTACCTGGTAATTTAATTGGCGTGCGCGAGCTCTAGTAATTGGTCCAGTATGTATAGCAGCAGGGGTGGTGGGTGTAACAATGGCATTGATGTCCTCATCACTAGGGCTGCATCCCCTCCCCTCCACCTATATATATGTGAGGAGGGGAGGGGGCAACAACACAACGATCCCCAAGCCATGTGCCGTGCCCCGTCTCCCTCTAGTTCTAGTTCCTCCTCCGTCCATGTCCGTTGTGCTTGGCAAAGCCCTACAGATAGTTTCACCACCTCCGTCACCATGCCGCCATGCTACTAGAACTAATCTACTACTTCGCCTCTCTTGCTGGATAGAGAAGGTGAGGACGTCATCGAGTTGAACGTGTGCTGAATTCGGAGGTGCCGTATGTTCGGTACTTGATCGGGACAGATCATGAAGGTCTACGACTACATCAACCATGTTGATAAACGCTTCTGCTTAGCAATCTACAAGGGTACGTAGATGCTCCCCCCCCCTCTCATAGCTATGCATCTCCATGGATAGATCTTGTGTGTGCATAGAACTTTTTTTGTTTTCCATGCAACGTTCGCCAACATCTTGTCCAAGATTTATGAGCACATCATGGATTATGGGATACATAGAAATAATGTTGAGAACAGTTTCATAATGAGATCCCCACCGAGTATCACCAGGCCTAGGTAACCCCATCTCTTGATTCAAACCAGGCCCAGTTTGTAACTCACCACATTCAAGTAGTTTCATGATATTCTGAAGTCTAGCATCTTGAAGCATGTCTTGACGCTTACAAGACACTCAAATAACATTTAGTTATAAAGATACTCGATCAAAAAATCACACACAATCATCATTTCCCTTGGAAACGACAACAAGAAATAGCTGGAGTTGATGTACAAAACAATGAATATAATAGGCAGAAGGTGACTCTTTCTTGATCAATGTTTTCACTCCTTTAATTTCCCCTCTCATACTACTAGCCCCATCATATCCTTGCCCACGAATTTGAGTTATAGTCAAACCATGATTAGTAAGTAAAGTTTTAGTTACTCCCTTAAGTGACAATGAAGTAGTGCCACTTACATGACCAACTCCAAGAAAGTGCTAACACGACCTTCCTACTTTATCAACAAAACACAAGCACAAAGCTAGTTATTTATGTGATACATCACTAGACTCATCAGCTAGAATATCATAGTGCTCATCACCAAGTTGATCAATAATTTGCTTTGTAGTAAGTAATGCGAATAATCTGATGTTGTCTCTAATGATAAGTCAATTTGTAGTTACCAGTTGCATTCTTCAAAACATACTTATTCGCCTCCTCACTATTTGCTGCAAGCCACTTCAATAGCTCAAGGAAGTTTCCTCTATTGCTAAACTATTCACTTTCATCATGCCCAGAAAATGCCAATCCTCGATGAAGAAGAAACTACAAGCATCTAAGTGAATACTTGAACCTCATCTTGTAAAGACGTAAATTGATGAGGACATCAATACCATTGTTACACCCACAACCCCTACTGCTACATATACTGGACCAATTACTAGAGCTCGCGCATGCCAATTAAATTATCAGGTACTTTCGTTTCTTGGTAATGATTCTAATGTTCATGAGAATATGATGCTACCTAAATTGGATACATTTGTTTTGCTTACAAATGAAGGGCCTAGCTTGGAGAAGGATGAAAATTGGAGCATGAACAAGCATGGAGATGATGGCATGCCTAAGGGGAACAAGAACGGAGTTACAAGTGATGATTTCAGGACTTTGAAGCCACCATAATGGGTGCATGAAGCCTTGGACGAAATATACAAGATGCCACTTCATAAATTTCGTCCCGAGGCTATTCTAGGTGTTGCGTCACCTTATTATTGGGCCAGGCCCATGTAATTTTGAAATACATAAGTATAGGCTATTTTTAGAGTCCGTATGTGTGGGGAAACAAGAGGTAGGGTTGATTTCAGACCCCTCTACCAAGGGCCACGAAATCCCCCCCCCCTTCTTCCTCCATATATACAGCCCTTAGGGCGTCGTTTAGACTTTGGGTTTTGTTTAGATTAAAAGTTTGCCATAGCTGCAACTTCGCGTACTTCGTATGTGTTCAACGACCAGACAAAGGCGTCACAGAACCCCACCTTGATCAATAAAGCTTCCATCTTATATTCGCAATATCTAGATTGCAATCTCAGTTTCTTGCTTGTTCTTCGTTTGCTCGCAAGAAACAGACCCTCGTGCTCAGGTTGATCATGCTCCGGCATGGTCAATAACCTCTCGGAGTTGGTTTAGCGATTGCTAAGGCGTGACGTCCTCGCACGTTCGTAGTCGGATCGTCAAAGTCGACTTCCACCAAAGCGAAATCCATCATCTCATCGAAAGATGGGACACCTTTGCCTCTATGAAGTGGTATCAGATTTTCAGGTTGCTCAGTGAGATTTTACAGTTGTTCGTAGTTTAGATCGAGTTTGTTTCTTCATACCTATAGTCCATGAAAAAGCCAAAAAAAAATTATGGTTAGTTCATCCTATCCGAACCAATCTGAGCCTTTGCATAATCTTTTCTGTATTTGCGTTGTTGAATTTGCGGTTGCTTCGTCGTGTCAAGTTGCTGGTCCTAGCGTCTAGTCTTTAGAGTTTCGAGTTCTATTCACGGGTATTCACGCCGCCGCCGCACCATCATCATTGCCCTGCCATATACCACCACCGCTTATCCGCTACTAATCTGAGTCCATATACCACCGCCAATCCGAGTCCATATACCACCACAATCCGAGTCCATATACCACCACCAATCCGAGTTCATATACCACCACCAATCGAAGTCCACATATACCACCGTCATATACCATCACCAGTGCGAGTTCCACCAGATTCATCTCTGCCACCTGTCCTAGTCCGAGTCCAGTATTTGCTCCTTTATCTTTGAGTTCCAGAGCACGCGATACTACGAATCGTCAGCAAGTTTGGAAAATTCTGGCTAGGCAGTTTTTAGGCCATTTGTAGACTTTTTTGAAAAAAATTGTTGCGGAGCAAAAAAAAAAGAGGAAAAGTGCAAAAAAAAATAGAGAAAAAAATTCAGAGTGTGCTTCTCCCTTGATTATGTGTCGCGCCGTGATTTTGTTAGTGTTCTAGGCTCGCGTCTCTAGCACGGTCTAGCCTAGGACCAGCACAGTACCGTCGTTGAGCGTTTATTCAACTTTGCATCTCTGAATTGATTATTGCTGACCCTTTTTGCTACCATATTATAAGCCTTCCCAGCTCCACATACATCTACGTCGTGCGTTTGACTCTCCCTGGTAATCGCTCTATCCAAGCTTTGAGAGTTTTGACTACAACGGTTGCCGATCACCACCTGCTGCTGGGTAAGAACTGTGATGCGGAGCATCCCACGTTCATCTCCATGTACACCTTCATAGCACATCAAGCCCCAAGCGGACCTACCAAATTTAAGGTGAACCCGCTCTTCTTCGAGAATATCATGAATATCCATTGGACTTGGTGGCTACCTCACCACGGAACGTTGTGCATCTTTAGGTACGAGGACGACCGCCGCCAAGCAGCTAAGGAGCTTCCCGGAGGCCAAGGAGAAGGACCTCAAGCTGTGTTCACGAACTTCAGCAACTATTTAGATGTGTCTCGTCGCTAGCTTTCATTTGACTACTCGTGGAGCCAAAACGGACTTTGTATGAGAAAGTTATGCCTATTTTACTAAACAATGCACAAAACAGATTGCAATCTGGATTCAACTACGAGATTGACTCTAGATAGATCCGAATTTTATTTTTTTTCTTCTCTTTTTTTCCTAACACTTTTTTTTATTTTTCTTTCGCTCTTTTTTTTCTCTGACTTTGTTTTACTTTCTCTCTCTCTCTTTTTTCTCTGTCTTTTTTTCTCTCTCCCTCTTTCCAAAATAAACTAGATAGGATGCAGATTGGATCAAGCGAAGATGTGAACGATCTCAACTATGATTGTGGCAATGAACAATGGGTAGCACGTAATGGAAATTGATGGATGTGTAGTGGACAGCGGAAGGGATAACGATGCAGCGGCGACGTGACTAATGTGAACAGAACTCGAAACTCTAAACGAACTAGACACTAAGACCAGCAACTCGACACGACGATGCAACCGATAATTCAACTATGCAAGCAATGAATAGAAAATTGCAAAGGCTTAGACTGGCTTGGATAGTGGATGAATAGATCTAACTTTTTGTGTGGCTGTTTCTTGGATAATAGGTAAGAAAATAAATCTAATCTAGAAAAACTAGAAATTCTCACCAAGCAACCTGGCTCTGATACCACTTGATAGAGGCGGGGTGTCCCGATCTTTCGATGAGATGATAACTATCGATTTGGTGGAGAAGACTTTGACAATCCGACTACAAACGTGCACGACGTTGCGCCTTAGCAATCGCTAAACCAACTCCGAGAGGTTATTGACCACGTCGGAGCATGATCAACCTGACCACGAAGGTCTATTCTTGCAAGCAATCGGAGAACAAGCAAGAATATGATAAAGCAATCTGAATATTGCGAATATATATGAAGTACTGATAAAGGTGGGGATCCGTAAGCGGTCTTGGTCTGGTCGTTGGACACAAACGAAGTACACGAAGTTGTAATGGCTAACTTTTAACTAAACAAATCCCAAGGGAAAAGCTACTAGATGGATCTACTTATATAGGAGCAAGGGGTGGCGGCCAAGGAGGTGGGAGGACGTCCCAAGGCAGCCTAAAACTAACCCTAGGTCGTACAAGGCCAATCGGTCCTAGTGGAGGTGATGTAACACCTTCAGACTTGTAGTTTGACTCGGATTCTGCTGTAGCATCAGATTGTTTCGTCCATAACTCAGCGCTCTGGACGAATTTGAAGGTGAATCCAATTGGGTTGGAAGGTGCACGAAATCTAGTTTCCAACAAAAAAAGAATCACCCAATTCGCAGTCCGTATGAAAAAGTTGTTGGCATTTTTAGTCAGGTATGTCTGTGCAGTCCGAATCTCAATCCAGAACGTGAGAGACATGGACTCTATCTTCTCTTGGCGCAAAAGTGACGTGAGAGGACTTTTTGAACAGAACCAAAACTTATCGTTTTCCCTTATCTTCATATGTGGATTGTACAAATATCTCATACACCTGCAATTAGACAAAACACAAAAGTGTGTGAAGTATTTTTGTTCTGGATAACATAAATAGATTATTGAATAGTTTGCACTAGAAATCACCTGACAAATATGCATGTATGTAATATTTTTGGTCTTATCCAAGGTAGTCATGTCCTCATCAATTGCACATAAGATTGTCATATCCGATCATCTTGGATCATCTTGAGAGAAACACCGGGAACCATACATACATAGAATACTTGGGATAGAAGTTTATCCATCTTGCATCTTATAGGTTGTGCACAAGTGTCATATCCGCCGATTGAGCAATCGTGCTATCATCTCTCTTGAGTTGTGCAACACGAGAGTTTTCCGTGGACTCCAGATTTTATGCTCGTTCCTTGGTTGCACGACCCCATTTATCTATCCGTGTGTGTGTTTCCATGTACCATTTGCTATTGGTCTACTTGTTTCACTTGCAAATTTGTGAATCTCTTTCAACATTATTGACTCTTGCTAACATTTTTGCATCAAATTTTTGTGCCACTATCCTCACCGAGCTCCACCATAAGCCTTATTTGTATAGGTGTGAGAAACCGACAAGAAATGGTACCAATTGCACTATTTCCTTGTTACACATTGAGTGATCATTGATCCATTTTCAAGATCGGTCAAGGTACATTTGGTATAAGTTCTTCTCTTTCTCCCACTCATAGTTGCTCGAGTCTTGTGATGGATAGGCAAGGCATTTCCTCTCGGGTCTTCGACAACAATGACGGCGTGAACAACTACGTCACCAAAATGTCCATCTACGGACTACAACACGAAATGCAAGGAGCATAATCTCCCTTGCAAGAGCACATCGAGAACCTCTCCATCGACATTCATCTCTCTGAAGCAAGGAAAAGGGACTACATCGACAAGAAGCTTGCCGCACAAAAGGAGGAGCAAGATGCAATGATGGAAGAGATTCGGGCCTTGATCAAGTCTTCTTCCCCTTCGTCATCTTCAAGACGGCGACGTTCAAGCCACAAGTCTTCGGAGCACCCAACCAATGCACGCGCAAGTCATCCACGTCCACGTCTCCAGGGCGACCACCATCACGTTCGTGATCCACATCGTCATGAAGGGCAAGTCACCTCCAAGCATCATGTGCACGACGACGACGAACGACATCTACTACGAGCTCAAGCACGACAACGACATCATCATCATGAAGATGCTCCACAAGCACAAATGCACAAGTCCCAACAAGCCCTACCTCACGCCAAGTCGATGCTTCAAGAGAAAAAGAGAAGAGCGCGAGACGAACACCACCAAGACGGCGCTACGGCTACATCAACCACTTCGGCATCTTTGCCAAGTGTTCTCAAGGCATCTTCGCCTTTGGACGTACGGCATCTTCGCCTACTTCCCATGAGTTCGCCTACATCGACATCCTCAACAACAAGGCGACCACCTACAAGCGAGGGCGACACTTCCATCTTAGCCCCTCAAGGAAGATGGCCGAGAATGGGACATTCCCTTCGGTCATGGAGACGAGCTATGTGGTGCCACATCATATGGGCCTCTAACAACAAGACGGTGACAAGAAGGTTGAGCATGGGACTATCCCTTCAACCAAGGCGACAATAGTAGTTGAGCATGGAGACATTTGCACCAACATCTCTCCGACACCCACATATCATGAGATGACCCAATTGCCATGTGAGGAGAGCCACCAATCCATGAGTGACATGAGTGACTGAGAGCATTTCCTATGAGAGGATGAGTCACATGAGAGCATGCCACACATCCTATGTGAGGTTGAGCGCCATTTGAGTGACCCCACCAACCATATGAGTGAGTGCATCCTTGAGGGAGTGAGTGAGCCACAACACTTAGTGAGTGAGGTAGTTGACACGACATGTGAGGCCACCATGATTTCTAATGACTTAACCTCTACTCCTAGTGTGTTTTCTTCTTTGGTGCTAGGTCTCCTACATGACGACATGTCTATCCTCGATGAGTCCATCCCTCCAATGGACAAAATGATGGCCATGGTGGATGATGATGCACCCCCACATGGTTCCATCAAGATGAAGATGACAATGAGACGATCTTCAACACCTCACCTACAACACATGAGCGACACTCCAAAGGTAACATAGGTGATGGTGCTTCTCTTGTCCCACTAGTGGACTCTCTTGACATCGATTGCTCCCATGATGTTGACCCACCTATTACCATGCTTCATGCTAGTGAAACTTCGTCATGCCTTGACTTACCTATTTATGATGAATATGATGATGAGCATGTTGAGTTGCCTAGTTGTGATGCTATGCTCTATAGGATATCATGTGAAAATTCTATTGGTCACATCATGTTTGACAATCCATTGAACTTGTCATATGCTATGAGTGAGATCTCCCATATTGCATCATTTCAATCTCAACATAGTAACTATGCATGGCCCATTAAAATAAATCCCATTTGCACTTATGGCATAGATGACGAGATGATGGTCATTGGCTTTTGCTTCTCTTGTGATGATATTGCTATGCTTCCTTTACATGATTTGCGCAATTCATCTACTATGTCATGCCATGATCACATTGAACCAAATATGCTTTGTTTTGGATGTTCTCAATATTCTCCATGTGATGTTGCTACTCATGCTCATGAGTAGACCCCCATAGTTTCCTCATACTTATTCGGAGATCTTGATACATTTCATACTTTGCATGATTTCCATGATTGCGTGCACCTTATGCATTCCATGAATAACAATGCTCTAGATATTTCTCATGATGCATTACATCCTTTGAGTCTCCATTATGCTATACATAACAACAAACCTATCATGATGGATGACATGTTTCTATATCACGCATCTCATTTATTTGTGCATTGGATATTTGGTGCTAACCAACACAAGCACGCATGCATCATAATGGATGATGTGTACATATACCACGCACACACAATTTTTCCTTTGTCCTTATTTTGTGTAGGTACTCACGTATACTCGTCAACCTCTCAATCCCAAGAGTTGACGAAACGAGCTCTTGAGAGCAACGATGCTTTGGGATCCCGTGGACTATCCTTACCACCGTCCCCTTCGCGCAAGGACTACGCGCATCTCCTCTACTTGGCTCTCACACTGCTATGGGCCATTTACCACTTGTCACATTATGCTCATTTTACCGTGTTCACTTTGCATGCTATGCTTGCTTCTATGCCTTTGCCATGCAACTGTGACCCTTGCTTGCATCTACCCATGTTTCATCATTATGCTTCTTCTATGTGTATTTGCATGCTCGGTGGAGATCCTTGTTGCTATTGCCATGTTTATCATGTGCCCCATGATATTGATGCTTGTTGTGTTGGGAGAGTCATGATGCCCCATTGCTATTTACATATGGCCTCTCGCCAATACATTCATGCCATCCTACTCATATCTTGCTTTCATGCTTGTGCTATGTCATGTGATTTACTCATGCCCACTATTTGCACACATGACATGATTGCCATGATTTCCTCTAGTATGTTGCATCTTCGCACTACTAGCTTGCTTGACTTGATCATTATGATTGCTTGCTTTGTTGCATCACCCATGTTCCATTACTCGCTTTCTTGGGTTGATAGCACCTATATTCATGCCTCTCACATGATTTATATCGATCATTGTCTATTGTCTCCATTACTTGCATCTCTCATATCACCTTGTATTGAGTGCCAACTTGCTATGCTTATTGATCTTGGAGACTTGGACACTTTACTTGTGAAGCATGCTTGTTTGATTGGGCCTATTGTATTTGGTTGTTCTCGCATCATATGCCTCCATACTATCAAATGCTCCCTTGTCCTTTCTTATGATGTGCATGATGCATACACTTGTTGGGTATCTCGCCCCTCGAATGATAGGTCTTGCATTTACACTAACCTCATTTGTTTTGCCAAGTGTTTCTCATGTTCTTTCATTTTGAAGGATTCACAAGGCGGCACCATAACGACACATTTTGGTTATGTGAAGGCGTACAAGATGTACAACACCAACATTTGTGAGAATCTCCTAAAGGTGAACTCCTTCCCTTTGAGCCATCTTCAAATATGCATATTGGATGGGCCATACTTTCATTGTTGTTTCTTTCTTCTTGTCTACTTGCTACATATATTGTATGGAGGACCGACATAGGAGATGGACCCTATGGACCTTCAAGTTGTGGAGTGCCACGACATCGACCTAGGGTACATCCATGCCTACCATGTACATGGCGATACGGGTTACGATCCGAGGTCGGATCTTTTCCAAGGGGGAGGAGATGATGCGGAGCATCCCACGTTCATCTCCATGTACACCTTCCTAGCACATCAAGCCCCAAGCAGACCTACCGGAGTTAAGGTGAACCCGCTCTTCTTCGAGAATATCATGAATATCCATTGGACTTGGTGGCTACCTCACCACGGAACGTTGTGCATCTTCAGGTACGAGGACGACCGCCGCCAAGCAGCTAAGGAGCTTCCCGGAGGCCAAGGAGAAGGACCCCAAGGCCACAAGGAAGAAGATGGATCCCAACAGGAGCTGGACAGGAGGTCCCAGGCAACCCCGTGCGCACGGGCCCCCGAGACCCCGTGCGCACGGACTACTCAAAGAGTTTGCGCTGGAGCACCCCGTGCGCACGGGACCCCCGTGTGCATGGGCCCAACTTACCCCGTGCGCATGGGCTCATCAGGATGGACGACCGTGATCTCCACTCCGAGCCCCTCTTCCTCCACTTCGTCCCCATGCCTATATATTCCGTACCAAGGACCATGTTTAGGGTTAGCAAAGGATATGTTAGACATATGAGAGCTTTGCTCCATGGATCCACTGCACTAGCAGATCAAGACCTCCTCTTGGAGTGACCTAGCTCAAGACCCCCCCATGGGTGGTCCCTATCAAGACCTCCTCACGGAGAAGAACCCGGTTACCTCTTGTATCGTCCTTTGTTGATTGTGGATCGTGTATCTCTCTTTGTGTTCATCAATCTAGAGCATGTGTAATCGAATCTTGTTGGTTTGAGTGATTCTCTTGTGTTTTCCCCATGATCTCCCTCGTGCTCTTCCGCTCGTTCTTCGTGTTCCTCGTAGGGATCCTCTCCAAACGTGAAAGATCATCCCCATAGGGTTCCACCCTACATCAAACAGGTAAGAATTTGAGATTTGCTTGACGGATTTGTGACACACCACCACCACCATATTCTAGTAGTCTGTAGGATCATATTCTTGTCTGTTTCTATTGCTACTAACTATGGCAGGAACACAAGCCGACGAGATTGACTGGGAGAACATGACGAACAAGGAGCTTCATGATAAGTTTCATCAAATGTTGGGTCAACAGGTGGAAGACGTGATGGCCAACTTTGGAAAGGCAATGGAGAAGATAGATGACATTGAGAAGTCAATTGACACCAAGTTGGACGCTAAGTTTGATGAATTACTCAAACGTCTCCCACAACCAGCTCTACACCGTGATACAGTAGGGCAAGCACAGTGTGTTCCTATTGAGCCAGGACAAAATTCTGGTGCCGCTGCTACTGCTGTTGGTGCTTCTGTAGCTCCTTCTGTTACTGCAGAGGTGGAGGACTATTACGAGGATGAGGTTGATCAAAATCAGAACTACGTGCAGCCACCAGCACCACCACCAGCAGGTCGACCTCAGGTATATATTCGCAATGGTAGGCCTGCACCACCACCTCGGGTACGAGATAATGACCATATTCCTAAACTGAAATTGAATATTCCACCATTTGAGGGTAGATATGTTCCTGATATATATCTTACTTGGGAGTTAGAAACTGAACAACGTTTTACATGTTTACAATATCCCGAGGAGAGACGGGTTGCTGCTGCTGTTTGTGCTTTCACTAGTTTTGCATGTGTATGGTAGTCTGAACATTGTAGATTATATCCTATTCCAACTACTTGGGCTACTTTGAAAACTGCTATGAGTACTCGTTGGGTTCCACCATAATATCAACGTGAATTGCTTCAAAAATTGCAGTGTTTAAGACAAGGGAAAAATTCTGTAGAAGAATATTATCAGGAATTACAAACTGGCATGATTAGATGTGGTATTGTTGAGGAGAATGAAGCTATGCTTGCACGTTTTATGGGTGGATTAAATAGAGAGATTCAGACCATTCTAGAGTATAAGGAGTATAATAATATCACTCGTTTATTCCATCTTGCTTGTAAAGCTGAACCTGAAGTGCAGGATCGACAGGCATTGGCGCGAACTAACTTTTCTGCAGGTCGAACTTCATCATGGACACCGCGTGCATCTTCTACTTCCACTGCACCAGCACCTCCATCAGGTGCCACCTACATCCGTGATACAAGAAAGTAGGCACAACCACCACTATCTGCCAAGAGCGCACCTGCCGGGCCTGCACAGAGTTCTTCTTCTTCCATGGCATCAACAGGGCACACAAGTGATATTATTTGTTGTTGTTGTAAGGGAAGAGGTCATTATGTGAGAGATTGCAAATCTCAGCATGTGATGATTGCTACTGAGGATGGTGGGTATGAGTCCGCTAGTGACTATGATGAGGAGACTTTGGCGCTTATTACAAGTGAAGAACACGGTGGAGCTGATTCTGATCATGAGACGCAATACATGGCTCCTGAAGATGCTGACAGGTATGAATGTTTAGTTGCTCAACGTGTTTTGAGTGTGCAGGTCACACAAGCTGAGCAAAACCAGAGGCACAATTTGTTCCATACAAAGGGAGTTGTGAAGGAACGTTCTGTGCGCGTCATCATAGATAGAGGGAGCTACAACAACTTGGCTAGCATGGAGATGGTGGAGAAGCTATCTCTCACCACAAGACCATATCCACATCCTTACCGATGAGGACATGACTACCTTGGATACGACCAAAAATATTGCATATATGTATATTTTTGAGGTGATTTCTAATGCAAACTATGCAATAATTTATTTATGTCATCCAGGACAAAAATACTTCACAAACTTTTGTGCCATGTCTAATTGCAGGTGTGTGGGACATTTGTACCATCCACATATGAAGATAAGGGAGAAATATATGTTTACTTGCTGTTCAAAAAGTTCTCTCACAACACTTTTGGCCCAAGAGAAGATAGAGTCCAAGTCTCTCACGTTCTGGACTCAGATTCGGACTGCACAGACATACCTGACTCAAAACGTCAATAACTTTTTCACACGGTCTCCAAATTGGGTGATTCTTTTATTGTTGGAAAATATATTTCATGCACTTTCCAACCCAATTGGATTCACCTTCAAATTCATCCGGAGCATTGAGTTATGGACGAAACAATCTGATGCTGCAGCAGAACTCCAAAGGTGTTACGTCACCTCCACTTGGGCCCATTGGCCTTGTACGACCTAAGTTTAGTTTTAGGCTGCCTTGGGACGTCCTCCCACCTCCTTGGCCGCTACCCCTTGCTCCTATATAAGTAGATCCATCTAGTAGCTTTTCCGTTAGGATTTATTTAGTTAAAAGTTAGCCATTGCAACTTCGTGTACTTCGTTTGTGTCCAATGACCAGACCAAGACCACTTACGGATCCCCTCCTTTATCAATACTTCATATATATTTGCAATATTCAGATTGCTTTATCATATTCTTGCTTGTTCTTCGATTGCTTGCAGGAATAGACCTTCGTGGTCAGGCTGATCGTGCTTCCGGCATCGTTAGTAACCTCAGGAGATTGGTTTAGCGATTGCTAAGGCACAATGTCGTACACGTTTGTAGTCGGATCGTCAAAGTCATATTCACCAAATCGATAGTTATCATCTCATCGAAAGATCAGGACACCCCCGCCTCTATCAAGTTGTATCAGTTTTCAGGTTGCTCGGTGAGATTTTCCAGTTATCCCTAGATTCGATTTATGTTCTTACTTATTGTCCAAGAAAAAGCCACAAAAAAGTTAGATCTATTCATCCTTTGTCCTAGCCAGTCCGAGCCTTTGCAATTTTCTTTTCATTGTTTGCATTATTGAATTATCGGTTGCATCATCGTGCCGAGTTGCTGGCCTTAGTGTCTAGTTCCTTTAGAGTTTCGAGTTCTGTTCACATTAGTCACGCCGCCACTGCATCATTATCCCTTCCGCTGTCCACCATCCCATCCATTAATTTCCACCACGTGCTACGCAGTGTTATTTGTCATAATCATAGTTGAGGTCATTCACATCTTCGCCTGATCCAATCTGCATCTTATCTAGTTTGTCTTGGAAAGAGGGAGAAAAAAAAAGATAGAAAAAAAGAGAAAAAAGGAAAGACGAAAAAGAAAAAGAGAGAAGAAAAAGAAAAAAAGTGTGTGAAAAAAAAGAGAGAAGAAAAAAATTCAGATCTATCTAGAATTAATCTCGTACCTGAATTTAGATTGGAATCTGTTTTGCGCACTGTTCAGTAAAACACGTGTATCTTCCTCATACAATGTCTTTTTTGGCTCTGTGGGTACTCAAATTAAAGCTAGCGACAAGCCACATCTAAATAGTTGTAGAAACTAGTTCAATATTCGACAGCTCAAAATCGGCTTCTAAATATGTCTTTTTGCCCTCCAAAGTTCGTGAACACAACTTGTTCCAATTTTTCAGGCCCGTTTTAGAATTCTTTGACTCCTCATATCAATTCGGAATTGAGTGATTCTTTTTGCATTGGAAAACTTGAGTTAGTAGCATTCTTTGAAAATTTATCAAAAAATTGGCTCAAACTTTTCAAGAGGAAAGTTGGAGAGAGTTGTTGTATATCCTGCTTGGCAGTTGTTTTTCATCATTATCTTCACTGCCGTTGTGATCTTCACTTATATATTGCTGTCCAAAGCTATTTAGTATCCTTCATTGATGCTAGTTGTGCTACGCCGTGACCTTATTACTGTTCTAGGCTCGCGTCTCTAGTCCAGTCTAGCCTAGGACCAGCACAGTACCGTCGTTGAGCGTTTATTCAACATTGCATCTTTGAATTGATTATTTGATACGGGGCTAACCCAGTGTAGGCCGATCTTTCACGCTTGGAGTGGGATCCCTCGAAGAACACGATGAACACAGGGAAGATCGGAGAGAAATCAGAAGGAGAAACACTCAAGAACAAGTCTAATCACACATCCACTAGACAATCAAACACACAAGATCACAAGGTACATGAACAACAAAGGGAAACATACAAGGTAAGGTTCATCTCCAAGAGGAGGTCTTGATGATATCCTAGATGGATCTTCCCACGAGGGGGTGTTGATGATATCCCGTAGGATCTTCTCCTAGATGGAGGTCTTGGCCTCCAAAGGAGTGGTGGTCTCTCTCTCTCTCTCTCTCAAGAGTAGAGATAGGTAGGAGAAAAGCTCACATACAAATGAGTTATCACTTTGCTAACCCTAACTAGGAGGAGCGAAGGAGTATATATAGTCTTAGCCATGAAGGGGTAAGTGGGGAAGGGATACATGGGCCTTTGGCCCGACTCTGTGCGTAGGCAGGTGCCGGATGTCCGGGCTGGGGGCCGGATGCCCGGGTTCTCGTGAGACACCGGATGTCCGGGGTGGTTGGCCGGATGTCCGGCCCGAGCGGGGTGGCCTTCTGGCTTCGGGTGCCTCACGCCAGATTTCCGGGGGCGCTGTCGGATGTTCGGGCTGTGGCGTGGCACCGGATGTCCGGCCACTGATGCTTTGGCCTTCTGTTGGTGCAATTCGTTGGCGACTGCACATGCGCTAGATGTCCGGCCCTTGGCCCGGATGTCCGGCCGCTGTAGCTTCAGCAGCATCGTCTTCTTCCATCATCGCTTCCAGGCTTCCCTCGCGGATGGTGTAGTTGTTCCTTGGCGCTTGCACTCCTCCTCGACATCCGTGAAGCTCCGACAGTACCTATGCATGCACACGGGAGAAGTGTCAAGTAGTATACCATCCTCGAAGGGGTCAAGTGAACACGTGTAGAGGAGAAGATTCACCTTTATGTATGAGAAGTAGAGGTCGCACGTGTCACTTGCCAAATGGACTCTTGACATGGTGATGATCGTAGGATGCTCCGCATCATCCCCTCCCCCTTGGAAAAGATCCGACCTCGGATCGAAAACCAAATCACCATGGGAAAGAGATGGTGGTGCCGTGTCGAAGTGGTCGGTCACCAAGCACTCATCATCTTGAATCTCGAAATGGGCACTCTCCAATGTCGCACCGTCTAGTGATTCCTTCAAAAGAAGCAAGAACAACAAACACTTGGAAAAACAAATGTGGTTAGCGTTAGTGCAAAACCAAGCATTCAAGAGGTGATTCACCAAACAAGTGTCGTCATCAAGCATAGCATCGGGTGTGACAAAGGATTGTGACATGGCATGTAAGCATATCAATTGAGCACAAACAAAGATATCATGGGGACAAGGATGCAAATGTGAGGTATAGATGCAAGTATATGTGACAAGAGAATAAGCATCTACCTCAAGGTCATAGCAAACAAGCATCAAGCACTCAATGAAAGGTCTATGGTAGGCATAAGAATCATTCACAACATCAAATAAAATGAAGTGTCTAAACACATGGGACAGGTGCATGACGTGCATAGGGTGTAGTGAATATGGTGTGGCACTCAACACAATAGAAAGAGCAATTGTTCATCATGTGTGAGGCAATCAAGTCAAGCACGTGACAAGCAATGGGACATGGCATATGTGAAGAGGGGACATTGTTGCAGCCAAACATATGATAGTAGAAAGTAGTCCAAGGATTGGATGCAACACACAAGGTATATATGTCATGAGGCATGGAAATGTGAAAATGACAAGTCGAAGCAAGATCTCTAACATGTGCGCAATCAAGTGGTCTAATATGACCAACAAGTCTCATGGTGCAAGCAACACAAGTAGTATGATCCACAATATACAAGCTTAAGAAAGATGTCACCTTGAAGGCATGACCTTGTGCATTCTTCACAATGTTGTAGTGGTAGTAAGTATGGTGTAGAAGCGAGTCGTGGTAGAATATATGAGGCTCGCTCTCAAGAGCTCGAATGGTCAACTCACGTGAAGTGGAAGTCGACACGAAGTCCAAGTATCCTACACATGCACACAACAAAACAAAGAACGTATGCGCATGGTAGATAAACACATCATCCATCATGATGGTTCTCTTCTCTTGCACATAACCTTTAGAAGCACAAGTGCACGAATAATATGATGCAACAATGGCTATATTCATGGCACTAGGAATATGGTGCAAAGAGGTAAGACAAGCATGCTTCACAAGTAATATGTTAAAATCTCCAAATATATGTGAGAATGCTATGGGGGCAATCTCATGAGCAAGACTATAAGCATTGTTGCACTCCATACATGGCAAGTCATCTAGCATGAGAGAGGCAACATATGGAGATATGTGACAAGAAGCAATAACAATCATGTGCAAAGCATGTAGATGGTTGTCATCAACCGCATGAAATGAGCAAGTATGAATCATTGGTGATGCTACATAAGCAAGCATAGTAATCAAGTCGTGCAAACTAGTGGAGCGAAGATGCAACACACTAGGAGAAATCATGGCAATCATGTCATGTGAGCAAATAATAGGCATAGGGAATGCACATGACATATCACAAGCATGAACACAAAGCAAGATGAAAGTATCATCATAGGAATGGTGCACAAAAGAAACATGGCAACAACAAGCAATATCTCCACCAAGCTTGCAAATACACATACAAGTACTAGAATCAATCATCATGTGTAATGCAAAGCATGGGTCACAAATGCATGTCAAAGGCATAGGAATGAGCATATCATGCAAAGTGAACATGGCAAGATGGGCAAATGATATATAATGGAGAATAAGCCATAACCATGTGAGGGACAAGTAGAAGAAATGCATGAAGTGTTTGCGCGAAGAGAGCGGTGGGAAAGACAATCCATGGGATCCCAAATCATCATTGCTCTCTAGAGCTCGTTTTGTCAACTCGTGGGATTGCGAGGTTGACAAGTATTCATGGGTACCTACACAAAAGAGACACAAACCAAAGAAATTGTGCGCGTGGTAAATGTACACATCATCCATCATGATGTGTATGTGCACATGTGAGTTAGCACAAGATAAGCATCGCTCAAAGAAATTTGATGCATGGTATATGAACATGTCATCCATCATGAAAGAATAGTTATTATGTATGACACGATGGGGACACAAATTGAGAATGCAAGTAGATGGCACATCAATAGCATGTTTATTCATGGGAAGCATATGGTGTACACAATTATGGGGATCATGCAATGGAAGGGATGGATCAAAATCTCCTAACATGTATGAGGAAACTATGGGGGTCTCCTCATGAGCAATATCGGAAACATCATATGGAGAAAATGGACAACGTCCAAAACAATGCATATCCAAAGCTAGGTGGGCATGGCATGGCATATGAGATAAAATGATGCAAAGGGAGCATATCAATATCATCACAAGAAAAACAAATGCCAATAACCATGGGTTTTTCATCTATGCCATATGTGCAAATTGGGTTTATTTTAATGGCTTATGCATAGTCACTATGAAGAGATTGCAAATAAGACATATGGTTGATCTCATGCATAGCATATGACAAGTCAAGCAGATTATCAAACATGATGTGACCAAAAGAATTTTCACATGATATCATATGGAGTATAGCATCACAACTAGGCAACTCAACATGCTCATCATCATATTCATCATAAATAGGTAAGTCAAGGCATGAAGAAGTCTCACTAGCATGAAGCATGGCAATAGGTGGATCAACATCATGCAAGAAATCATTGGTAAGAGAGTCCACTAGTGGGACAAGAGAAGCACCGTCACCTATGTTACCTTTGGAGCGTCGCTCATGTGTTGTAGGTGAGGTGTCGAAGATCCACTCGTTGTCATCTTCATCTTGATGGAACCATGTGGGTGGTGCCTCATTATCCATCATGGCCATCGGTGTCTCCATTGGAGGGATGAACTCATCGAGGATAGGCATGTCGTCATGTAGGAGACCTTGCACCAAAGAATAAAACACACTAGGAGTAGAGGTTAAGTCGTTACAAATCATAGTGGCCTCACATGCCGTGTCAACTACCTCACTGTCTAAGTGTTGTGGCTCACTCCCTCCCTCAAGGATACTCTCACTCATATGGTTGGTGGAGTCACTCGAATGGCGCTCAACCTCACATAGGATGTGTGGCATGCTCTCATGTGTGGGGCTAGTAGTGGTCACACTCATCCTCTCATAGGAAATTCTCTCAATGTCACATATGGTGGAGTCACTCATGTCACTCATGTGGTAGTGGCTCTCCTCACATGACACTTGGGGGATCTCTTCATATGTGGGTGTCGGAGAGATGTTGGTGCAAATGTCTCCATGCACGGCCGCGTAGCTTGACTCGGAGTATGAGTCCAATATGGGCGTCGTCTTCATCTTGTTGAAGAGGTTCGTATGATGTGGCACCTCGTACCTCGTCTCCATGACCGAAGGGAGTTTCCCATGCTTGGCCATCTTCCTCGAGGGGCTTCCGAAGATGGATGTGTCGTCCTCGCTCGTAGGTAGTCGCCTTGGACTTGACGAAGTCGATGTAGGCGTACACGTGGGAAGTAGGCGAAGATGTCGTACGTCCAAAGGCGAAGATTCCTTGATAGCACTTGGCGAAGATGCCAAAGTGGTTGTTGTAGTCATAGCACCATCTTGGTGGTGGTTGTCTCGCGGTCTTCTTTTGTGCTCATGAAGCGTCGACTTGGTGTGAAGTAGGGCTTGTTGGGACTTGTGCATTTGCGCTTGTGGAGCATCTTCATGATGATGATGTTGTTCATCATCGTCGTGCACATGATGCTTGGAGGTGACTTGCCCTTCATGACGATGTTGATCACGAACGTGATGGTGGTCGCCATGCAGATGTGGACGAGGATGATTTGCACTTGCATCTTTTTCGCGCTCCGAAGACTTGTGGCTTGAACGTCGCCGCCTAGAAGATGACGAAGGGGAAGAAGACTTGATCAAGGCTCTAATCTCCTCCATCCTTGCATCTTGCTCCTCTTTATGTGCGGAAAGCTTCTTGTCGATGTAGTCCCTTTTCCTTGCTTCGGAGTGACGAATGTCGATGGAGATGTTCTCGATGCGCTATCGCAATCTTGATTGTGCACCTTGTATTTGTCGTTGTAGATCGAAGATAGACGCTTTGGAGATGTAGTTGTTCACGCCGTCGTTGTTGTCGTAGACCGGAGAGGAAATGCCTTGCCTATCCATCACAAGACTCGAGCAAATATGAGTGGGAGAAAGAGAAGAACTTATACCAATGTACCTTGACCGATGTTGACAATGAATCAAGTTCACTCAAATGCGGACAATGAAATAGCACTATTGGTACCAATCCTTGTCGGTTCTCACACCTACACAAGTAAAGCTTATGAAGGAGCTTGGTGAGGATAGTGGCACAAAAATTTAATGCAAAATGTTAGCAAGAGTCAATAATGTTGAAAGAGATTCACAAATTCGCAAGCAAAACAAGTACACAAATAGCACTATGGATGGCACACGGAAACGCACACACGAATAGATAAATGGGGTCGTGCAACCAAGGAATGAGCACAAAATGTGGAATCCACGGAAAACGCTCGTGTTGCACAACTCAAGGAAGACGCTAGCATGATTTCTCTATAGGCGGATACGACACTTGTGCACAACCTATTTAAGATGCAAAATGGATAAACTTCTATCCCAAGTATGCTATGTATGTATGGTTCCCGGTGTTTCTCTCAAGATGATCCAAGATGATCGGATATGACAATCTTATATGCAATGTGGTATGATGCTATGGCACTTGCTTACAAGCTTCTTTGCTCTCTTTGTGTTGCTTAAAAGCTTTATTTGTTTTTTGTATGGCCACTTTGCACAATGCACAAACCAAGATAACAATTGTTTATATGCGGGAACAAACATGTGACACAAGATATGATACCAATATATGCACCACGATGGTATGGTATGTATGCTATGGGAAGTATGATCACTAATGTGCACAAGTAACGTTGCCGGCAATACTCAAATGGCTAGTCTCGATAGGCAAGTAACGGAAAATGGGCTAGGGGTTAACAATGCAATGGCAAGGGGAATATACAATGGAGGGATACCACGATACCAAGATGATATGGAGGTTACCGTCCGACGATGATGAGTAGCGGTGTTCTTGTTGTAGAAACCAAGATGATGGAGACTCGTCCCTAAATAGCCGAAACACCTTAGGAAACGGAAAAAAACCACAAACTCAAAATCTCAAACGTCAAATGTCAAAATGGTGGTAGCGGAAAGCGGTGGTGGTTTGCACTTGGCAATGCGGAAGTGGAAGTGATGGCTATACACGTGTCGGAGTTGAAGTTGCCGCCCCTAAGTAGCGGAAACACCTTAGGAGACACAAGCCACAACTCAAACAATCTCAACCAAAATGGGGTTAAATTGGGGCGGGGGAAGTGTATGGTGGGCAAGTTTATGCGGAAATGGTGGTGGTGGTTGATGAAGAAGCAATTGTCCCTACGTAGCCGAAACACCTTAGGAGACTCAAATCACTACTTAAGCAACCACTAATGCTATGACAAGCAAAATGGGTTATGTTGCAGAAGTCGGTGGTGGTTATGCGGATGTTGTGGTGGAAGCCCTAGGTAAAGATGCCAAAATTCACAAAAATTGATGGAGTCAAATGATGTTGGTGGTATTTTTGTGGGATGGGGGATGTCAATAGCTCCAAAACCAGCTAAAGAACGTCAAAAACGGACTCCGAATGAATTAGTTATGGTCAAAACGGTGAAACGGAAAAAGCTGAAATCCCAGGGGCCGGACATCCGGGGGTCGGGCCGGATTTCCGGGGCTTGATGTCCAGAAACTTGCGCGAAAATGCGCTCCAGGAGCCGGATGTCCGGGCTAATGGCCGGATTTCCGGGATGGCCAGATGTCCGGGGGTCGGGCCGGATGTCCGGGCTCCAAATCCGAGGATGAACTCGAGGAACTCGATTTTGTGGCTGAAATTGATGATTTCGGGGGCAAACTTGGGGAGATTTCGTGGATGGAAAGTGGGGAAACTTGGGGAGATGCTAGATCCACTTGAAACCAAGCAAATCCATGGATCAAAATCAACAAAACATCATCAAACTAACAAATCACAAAAAAAGTTGGGGGCTATTTTTGGTGGGGATTTTCGGATTTAGATGAAATCAAAAAAATCAAGCTAGAAAAAGAGGGGTAGGGGCTCCAAAAATGTGATCAACGTGGCTCATGATACCATATGATACGGGGCTAACCCGGTGTAGGCCGATCTTTCATGTTTGGAGTGGGATCCCTCGAAGAACACGATGAACACGGAGAAGAACGGAGAGAAATCACAAGGGGAAACACTCAAGAACAAGTGTAATCACACATGCACTAGACAATCAAACACACAAGATCACAAGGTACATGAACAACAAAGAGAAAGATAAAAGGCAAGGTTCATCTTCAAGAGGGGGTCTTGATGATATCTTAGACGGATCTTCCCACGAGGGGGTCTTGATGATATCCCGTAGGATCTTCTCCTAGATGGAGGTCTTGGCCTCCAAAGGAGTGGTGGTCTCTCTCTCTCTCTCAAGAGTAGAGATAGGTAGGAGCAAAGCTCACATAAAAATGAGCTATCACTTTGCTAACCCTAACTAGGAGGAGGGAAGGAGTATATATAGTCTTAGCCACGAAGGGGTAAGTGGGGAAGGGATACATGGGCCTTTGGCCCGATTCTGCACATAGGCAGGCATCAGATGTCCGGGTTCTTGTGAGACGCCGGATGTCCGGGGCGGTTGTCCGGATGTCCGGCCCGAGCAGGGTGGCCTTCTGGCTTCGGGTGCCTCACACCGGATTTCCGGGGGCGCTGCCGGATGACCGGGCTGTGGCATGGTGCCGGATGTCCGGGCACACGGGCCGGATGTCCGGCCACTAATGCTTTGGCCTTTTGTTGGTGCAGTTCGTGGGCGACTGCACAGGCGGCAGATGTCCGGCCCTTGGCCCGGATGTCCGGCCGCTGTAGCTTCAGCAGCATCGTCTTCTTCCATCCTCGCTTCCAGGCTTCCCTCGCGGATGGTGTAGTTGTTCCTTGGCGCTTGCACTCCTCCTAGACATCCGTGAAGCTCCGACAATACCTACGCATGCACACGGGAGAAGTGTCAAGTAGTATACCATCCTCGAAGGGGTCAAGTGAACACATGTAAAGGAGAAGATTCACCTTTATGTATGAGAAGTAGAGGTCGCACATGTCACTTGCCAAACATACTCTTGACATGGTGATGATCGTAGGATGCTCCGCATCATTATTGCTAATCTTTTGCTACCATATATAGCCAACCCAGCTCCACATATTTCTACACCGTGTATACGTACGTTCCCCTGGCTATCGCTTTATACAATCTTCGGAGTTATTTGACACCGTTGGTTGCCTGTCACCACCTGTCGCATGGTAAGAACTTGTAAGATATTGATATTTGCTTTACTGTGAGCATGTTACAACCACATCCTAGTAGTTCATAGGAACATTATTCTCGAATTTTGTTTCTTGTTTCGACTAATCATGACAGGTTCCGGAGGTAGATGTTCTTGGACGACGAACACATCTTCACCATCACGAGAGTTGGGACAACACACACAAGCACATGGCCAGGTTATCTCTTTACCATCATTTGAGGGTATATTTAATCCTGCTATTTATCTAGCTTGGGAGCTTGAAGTAGAAGAAGTTTTTAGTCACCATAAATATTCTGAACTTGAGCGAGTACGAGATGCCACTAGATCATTTACTGGTTTTGCTTCTGTTTGGTGGAGTGTGCATTGTAAGAAAAACATTGATAACCAACCCACAACTTGGAAAGATTTGAAACATGTAATGAGATAACAATTTTTCCCTCCTTACTATCGTCGTGAATTGCTTCGCAAATTTGAACAATTTAAACAAGGCAACAACACTGTTCATGCTTACTACCAAGAGTTCAAATCTTATATGCATCATTGTGACATAGAAGAATCTAAGGATGATACAATGAATAGATTTTTTGGTGGTTTGAACCATGATATCCATGCAAGATTGCACTATATTCCTCATTGCATTACTGGTATTATGTTCGCGCTTGTACCTTTGAGAGGCAGATACAGGAGGATGCATTGGGTGACCACAACAACTACTATTACAGTTCATGCTCACCACCGCCGGTTGGTTCCTCCACCGTTGCACCCAAAGCAGCCCCACCTCAGATTGTGCGTGACATCATCTCAAGTGTATGGTGCATTGTCAACATTCGAACCTACATCAGCTACGTCTTTGCGACAATGTAACCGTAAAGGTATTGATGATATAACTTCACATGAGAATGATGCATCCCTAGTTAACTTGAATGCATGATGTGTTGAGTTACCTAGTGATTTGAGCACATACCCTATTTTAGAGAATCTTGATACTGTCGTGAATGCGTCATGTGATCAAACAACTGAAATACCAACAATTTTTAGTGCACCCATTGAATTAACTGTTGATGCAAAAGAATCAATGTTTAATCATTTTGATATGACCTCTAATCTTGGTGATGATTCTGTGTCGAATGACTTATTGCATGTTTGCTTATATAAGCATGTTGTAGCATGTAAATTTGATGCAAATAAGGTTTATTCACCAATGTTGGGATGGTTTAATGATGAACCTTGTCAATCTTTTGAAATGAATAAGAGCTTCACTTATATGTGCAAACTGAGTTGCAATATTTTCATGCCTTCTACTTCTTGTGATAATGTTTTGGCTTTATATTTTATGAACTATGCAAGTTACTCATCTATTCATGTGTCATATGTGCAAAAATCAAGGGAAGTAAAAATGGATGACATATACATATACAACATGTACACCTTGTCTCTTTTGTTACCCACATTTCAGATTAAGCAACGCCAAGGACGGCTTTGTTTTCAAGAAGGGGAGGATGATGAGGACATGACTACCTTGGATACGACCAAAAATATTGCATACATGTATATTTATGAGGTGATTTCTAATGGAAACTATGCAATAATTTATTTATGTCATCCAGGACAAAAATACTTCACAAACTTTTGTGCCATGTCTAATTGCGGGTGTATGGGACATTTGTACCATCCACATATGAAGATAAGGGAGAAAGAGATGTTTACTTGCTGTTCAAAAAGTTCTCTCACGTCACTTTTGGCCCAAGAGAAGATAGAGTCCAAGTCTCTCATGTTCTGGACTCAGATTCGGACTGCACAGACATACCTGACTCAGAACGTCAATAACTTTTTCATCCGGACTCCAAATTGGGTGATTCTTTTTTGTTGGAAAATAGATTTCGTGCACTTTCCAAACCAATTGGATTCACCTTCAAATTCATCCGAAGCGTTGAGTTATGGACGAAACAACCTGATGCTGCAGCAGAATCCGAGTCAAACTACAAGTCCAAAGGTGTTATGTCACCTCCACTTGGGGCCATTGGCCTTGTACGACCTAGGGTTAGTTTTAGGCTGCCTTGGGACGTCCTCCCACCTCCTTGGCCGCCACCCCTTGCTCCTATATAAGTAGATCCATCTAGTAGCTTTTCCCTTGGTATTTGTTTAGTTAAAAGTTAGCCATTGCAACTTCGTGTACTTCGTTTGTGTCCAACGACCAGAGCAAGACCGCTTACGGATCCCCACCTTTATCAGTACTTCATATATATTCGCAATATTCAGATTTCTTTATCATATTCTTGCTTGTTCTTTGATTGCTTGCAGGAATAGACCTTCGTGGTCAAGCTGATCGTGCTTCCCGCATCGTCAATAACCTCAGGAGATTGGTTTAGCAATTGCTACGGTACAACGTCATGCATGTTTGTAGTTGGATCGTCAAAGTCATCTTCACCAACTCGATAGTTATCATCTCATCGAAAGATCGGGACACCCTCGCCTCTATCACTTACTACATCCAATGGTTCAACAACAGCGGCAAGGTTAAGGTAACACGTACTGTTCGTGTGCATTTTAGTATCTCTACCTATGCTGATTATGTTGATTGTGATGTGGTACCTATGCAAGCATGTTCCTTATTACTTGGTCGACCATGGCAATTTGATAAAAATTCTGTACACCATGGTAGAAACAATCATTATACTCTGGTTCATAAGAATAAAAATATTACTTTGCTTCTTATGACTCCTGATTCCATTTTGAAAGATGATATTAATAGAGCTAATAAAGCAAAACAGGAGACAAATAAGAGTGAAAATCAGATTGTGGCAAAAGAATTTGAGCAACAAATGAAGCCTAATAGTAAACCATCTAGTGTTGTTTCTGAAATTAAATTGAAAAGTGCATGTTTAGTTGCCACTACATCTGATATTGATGAGCTAGATTTCAGCAAATCTTTTTGCTATGCTTTTGTGTGCAAAGAGGCATTATTTTCATTTGAGGAGGTTCCTTCCTCTTTGCCTCCTTCTGTCACTAACATTTTGCAGGAGTTCGCTGACGTCTTTGCATAAGATGTGCCACCGGGATTACTTCCCATTCGAGGGATTGAGCATCAGATTGACTTAATTCCCGGGGCATCATTACCCAACCGTGCACCATACCGTACCAATCTAGAGGAGGCGAAGGAGATTATGCGTCAAGTACAGGAGCTGCTCAACAAAGGTTATATACGCGAATCCCTTAGTCCTTGTGCTGTTCCTATTATTCTAGTGCCGAAAAAGGATGGTACATCACGTATGTGTGTTGATTGTAGAGGCATTAATAATATTACTATTCGTTATCGTCATCCTATTCCTAGGCTAGATGATATGCTTGATGAATTTAGTGGCTCTACAATATTCTCCAAAGTTGATTTGCATAGTGGATACCATCAAATTCGTATGAAATTGGGAGATGAATGGAAAACAGCATTTAAAACTAAGTTTGGATTATATGAGTGGTTAGTCATGCCTTTTGGGTTAACTAATGCACCTAGTACTTTCATGAGATTAATGAACGAAGTTTTACGTGCTTTTATTGGACGATTTGTGGTAGTCTATTTTAATGATATACTGATTTATAGCAGATCTTTGGAGGAACATTTGGAACATTTACGTGCTGTTTTTATTGCTTTACGTGATGCACGTTTGTTTGGTAACCTTGGGAAGTGCACCTTTTGCACCGACCGAGTATCTTTTCTTGGCTATGTTGTTACTCCACAGGGAATTGAAGTTGATAAAGCCAAGATTGAAGCTATTGAGAGTTGGCCGCAGCCCAAAACGGTCACACAAGTGAGGAGTTTTCTTGGCCTCACTGGATTCTATAGGCGTTTTGTGAGAGATTTCAGCACCATTTCTGCACCTCTCAATGAGCTTACAAAGAAAGATGTGCCTTTTCTTTGGGGTACCGCACAGGAAGAAGCCTTCACGGTATTGAAAGATAAGTTGAAACATGCTCCTTTACTCTAACTTCCTGATTTTAATAAGACCTTTGAGCTTGAATGTGATGCTAGTGGAATTGGATTAGGAGGTGTGTTATTACAAGATGGCAAACCTGTTGCATACTTTTCTCAAAAATTGAGTGGGCCTAGTCTGAATTATTCTACTTATGATAAAGAATTATATGCTCTTATTCGGACTTTAGAAACATAGCAACATTATTTATGGCCCAAAGAATTTGTTATACACTCTGATCATGAATCTTTGAAACATATTAAAAGTCAAGCTAAACTGAATCGTCGACATGCTAAATGGGTTGAATTCATTGAGACATTCCCTCATGTCATTAAACACAAGAAGGGTAAAGAAAATGTTATTGCTGATGCATTGTGATGCCGAGCATCCTACGGTCATCACCATGTCAAGAGTCCGTTTGGCAAGTGACACGTGCGACCTCTACTTCTCATACATAAAGGTGAATCTCTCCTTTACACATGCTCACTTGACCCCGTCGAGGATGGTGTACTACTTGACACTTCTCCCGTGTGCATGCATAGGTATTGTCGGAGCTTCACGGATGTCAAGGAGGAGTGAAAGTGCCAAGAACAACTACACCATCCGCGAGGGAGGCATGGAAACGAATACGGAAGAAGAAGGTGTTGCGGAGTCTACAGCGACCGGACGACCGGCAGCCTCCGGACGTCCGACCCTCTATAGCGCCCGGACAAACGGCGTCCACCGGACGTTCGCTACCTGACGCATCCCAGAGTCTAGCCGACGAGATCTACAGCGACCGGATGACCAACCAAGACCGGACGTCCGACACCTCCCATGCCACGGACGACCGAGCGCCTCCGGACGACCGGTGCCATGGCGACAGAACAATATTTACGGAAGACCGAATACTTTCGGACGTCCGGACCATCATGAGCTTCCGGACGTCCGACCCCACCGGACGTTCGACGCCTGTGTGCGCAGCCGCGGGCCTTTGGGCTTGTATCCCTCTCCCACTTACCCCTTCGTGGCTTAGACTATAAATAGACTACCTCCACCTCCTTTCTAGGGTTAGCAAAGTGATAGCTCATTTGTATGTGAGCTTTGCTCCTACCTATCTCTACTCTTGAGAGAGAGAGACCACTACTCCATTGGAGGCCAAGACCTCCATCTAGGAGAAGATCCTGCGGGATATCATCAAGACCCCCTCGTGGGAAGATCCGTCTCGGATATCATCAAGACCTCCTCTTGGAGATGAACCTTACCTTGTATCTTTCCCTTTGTTGTTCATGTACCTTGTGATCTTGGGTGTTTGATTGTCTAGTGGATGTGTGATTAGACTTGTTCTTGAGTGTTTCTCGTTGTGATTTCTCTCGTTCTTCCCCGTGTTCATCGTGTTATTCGAGGGATCCCACTCCAAACATGAAAGATCGGCCTACAACGGGTTAGCCCCGTATCATATGGTATCATGAGCCACGTTGATCATGTTTTTGGAGCCCCTACCCTTTGTTTTCTAGCTTGATTTTGTTGATTTCGTCCTAAATCCGAAAATCCCCACCAAATATAGCCTCCAATTTTTCTTGTGATTTGTTGGTTTGATGATGTTTTGTTGATTTTGATCCATGGATTTGCTTGGTTTCAAGTGGATCTAGCATCTCCCCAAGTTTCCCCATCTTTCCTCCATGAGATCTCATCAATTTTGACCCTAAAATCTCCATTTTCCGCCCAAAATCGCGCTCCGGATTTCGGATCTCGCGTTGACCCCGACTCACCGGACGACCGGCGTTTTACGGACGTCCGAACCCCCACGAAGCACCGAACGTCTGACCTTTCCCGGACGACCGGAACGACAAACCCGAGCTGAATTTACGGATTTCCGACCCGACCGGACGTCCGACGACCGGACATCCATCCTTTTACGGATGTCCGTAACCTGTAGTTTCAGACTTCAGCTGATTTTTGTTTTGTCCATAACTAATTCATCCAAACTCCGATTTTGATGTTCTTTAGCTTGTTTTGAAGCTATTGACATCCCCCATCCCACAAAAATACCACCAACGTCATTTGACTCCATCAAATTTTCCAAAATTTGGCAAGTGTGCCTAGGCCTTCCACCATATCATCTGCATAGCCACCACCAACTTCCGCAACCTAACCCATTTTGTTCACCATAGCATTAGTGGTTGCTTGAGTAGTGATTCGAGTCTCCTAAGGTATTTCGGCTACTTAGGAACGGTTACTTCTTCATCAACCACCACCACCGCTTTCCGCTGCCATCATTTGAGATTTTGAGTTCGCGGTTTTTTTCCGTTTCCTAAGGTGTTTCGGCTACTTAGGGACGAGTCTCCATCATCTTGGTATCTACATCAAGAACACCGCCACTCATCATCGCAAAGGACGGTAACCTCGATGACACCATTGTACATTCCCCTTGCAATTGCATTGTTAACCCCTGGCCCATTTTGCATTACTTGCCTATTGAGACTAGCCATTTGAATATTGCCGGCAACGTGACTTGTGCCATTTGAGTATTGTACATTCTCATAGCATACATACCATATCATCGTGGTGCATATATTGGTATCATATATTGTGTCACAAGTTTGTTCCCGCATATATACAATTGCTATCTTGGTTTGTGCAAAGTGGCCATACAAAAAAAAGAATAAGCTTTTAAGCAAAGAAAAAGAGAGCAAAGAGCTTGTAAGCAATAGCCATAGCATCACAATATATCATATGTTATCATACTCGATCATCTTGTATCATCTTGTGAGAAACACCGGGAACCATACATACATAGCATACTTGGATAGAAAGTTTATCCATTTTGCATCTTATAGGCTGTGCACAAGTGTCGTATCCGCCTGTTGAGAAATCGTGCTAGCGTCTCTCTTGAGTTTTGCAACACGAGCGTTTTCCATGGATTCCACATTTTGTGCTCATTCCTTGGTTGCACGACCCCATTTATCTATCCGTGTGTGTGTTTCCGTGTGTCACATATTGCTATTGGTCTACTTGTTTCGCTTGTGAATCTGTGAATCTCTTTCAACATTATTGACTCTTGCTAACATTTTGCATCAAATTTTTGTGCCACTATCCTTACCGAGCTCTACCATAAGCTTTACTTGATAGGTGTGAGTGAACAAGTCCGGTACCAAATCCACTATTCTTTCATCTCACATTGAGTGAAACGGGATACATCCTCAACTTTGGGAAAAGGTAACTTGGTATTGTTTATCTCATTTCCTACTCACCTCAATTCGAGTCTTGTGATGGATAGGCAAGGCATTTCACCTTCGGTCTACAACAACAACGACGAGTTCGATGCCACGAACAACAACTCCGACGCCAAGATGCAAGCTAAAATGGAGGAGATCAAAGCCCTCATCAAATCCTACAAGCGGTCTTCCTCATCTTCGAGAAGACGCTAAAGAGCACATGCTTCCAAGCTACCATCTCTGGCAAGATCACATCGGCATCGACACCATCACCAACAAGAACGTGACGGTCAAGAGCTCTACACCAACAACTGCTCAAAGACTTCATCATCTCCCTTGGCATCTTCACCAAGCGACTTCAAGGCATCTTCTCCTACGGACAAATGACATCTTCGCCAACAAGAACCTCAAGGCTACACTCAAGAGAAGCTCCCCAAGCTCATGTCCGCGGCTTCCATGAGCTACCACGACCTCGACATCGACCATGCAATTCCTTTCTATGGGACTCAAGAACCCGAGGAGTACCTCGAGTGGGAGCGTTTGATGGACGACTACCTCAAGCTACATCAAGTTCGTCCCGAAGATCAAGTGAAGTGCGCCACAAGAAACTTCCACGACTACGCATCGGCATGGTGGCTTCATACACCTTCGGAGTACTACGACATGAGTTGGCCCAAGACGAAGAGATCTTTGCGGCAAGAGTTCGTGCCTCCAACCTACACGGAACAACTTCGACGCCAATTGGAGAACACCATCCAAGGATCCAAGTCCATCGACGCATACTTCAAGGAGATGAAGATTGCCTTGCGACGAGCCAGCGTGGACGACCCCATTTCGATGAAGTTCCACTTCATGATGGGATTGCACAATGACATCTCCAAGACTATCTTCCTCGAGAACTACAAGTCCATCCATGACTACTACATTGGTGCTCTCAAGGCGGAACAAGAACTCATGAAGGCCAACGCTTCTCCACCCCAAGAAAACTTCACGGCAACCAAGCTCCATGAGAATGAGCATGAGGATAGTACCAGCAAGTGATGAGGACATCAATACAATTTTTACACCCACAGCCCCTGCTGCTATACATACTGGACCAATTACTAGAGCTCGCGCATGCCAATTAAATTACCAGGTACTTTCATTTCTTGGTAATGAGTCTAATGTTCATGAGAATATGATGCTGCCTAAATTGGATACATTTTTTTACTTACAAATGAAGGCCCTAGCTTGGAGAAGGATGAACATTGGAGCAAGAACAAGCATGGAGATGATGGCATGCGCAAGGGGAACAAGAACGGAGTTACAAGTGATGATTTCAGGACGTTGAAGCCACCATAATGAGTGCATGAAGCCTTGGACGAAATATACAAGATGCTACTTCATAACTTTCGTCTAGAGACTATTCTAGGTGTTGTGTCACCTTATTATTGGGCCAGGCCCATGTATTTTCGAAATACTTGAGTATACGCTGTTTTTAGAGTCCGTATGTGTGGGGAAACAAGAGATAGGGTTGGTTTCGGACCCCTTGCCCAAGGGCCACGAAATCCCCCCCCCTCTTCCTCCATATATACAGCCCTTAGGGCGTCGTTCAGACTTTGGGTTTTGTTTAGATTAAAGTTCGCCATAGCTCCAACTGCGCGTACTTCGTTTGTGTTCAACGACCAGACAAAGACGTCTCAGAACCCCACCTTGATCAATAAAGCTTTCATCTTATATTCGCAATATCCAGATTGCAATCTTAGTTTCTTGCTTGTTCTTCGTTTGCTCGCAGGAAGCAGACCCTCGTGGTCAGGTTGATCGTGCTCTGGCATGGTCAATAACCTCTCGGAGTGGGTTTAGTGATTGCTAAGGTGACGTCCTCGCACATTCGTAGTCGGATCGTCAAAGTCGACTTCCACCAAATTCGTCTCTATCAAGTGGTATCAGATTTCGAGGTTGCTCGGTGAGATTTTACAGTTTTTCGTAGTTTAGATCGAGTATGTTCTTCATACCTATAGTCCATGAAAAAGCCACAAAAAAATTTAGGGTTAGTTCATCATATCCGAACCAGTCTGAGCCCTTGCATAATCTTTTCTATATTTGCGTTGTTGAATTTGCGGTTGCTTCGTCATGTCAAGTTGCTGGTCTTAGGTCTAGTTCTTAGAGTTTCGAGTTCTGTTCACAAGTTCGTCACGCCGCCGCCGCACCACCACCGATCCGAGTCCATATACCACCACCAATCTGAGTCCATATACCATCATTGATTCGAGTCCATATACCACCACCAGCCCGAGTTCATATACCACCACCAATCCGAGTCCACAAATACTACTGTCATATACCATCACCAGTGCGAGTTCCACTAGATTCATCTCCGCCACCAGTCCTAGTCCGAGTCCAGTATTTGTTCCTTTATCTTCGAGTTCCAGAGCACGTGATACTACGAGTCGTGAACAAGTCAGATTCCCCAACTTCCGCGGTACCCATACAAGAAAAATAGTTCCAGTTTCAAAAAAAACTAAGTCTGGAAAATTCTGGCTAGGCAGTTTTTAGGCCATTTGTAGACTTTTTCGAAAAAAAATTGTTGTGGAGAAAAAAAAAGAGGAAAAAAAGAGAGGAAAAAAAGTGCAAAAAAAGTGAAAAAAAAGAGAAAAAAAATTCAGAGTGTGCTCCTCCCTTGATGACATGTTGCGCCGTGATTTTGTTAGTGTTCTAGGCTCGCGTCTCTAGCACGGTCTAGCGTAGGACCAGCACAATACCATTGTTGAGCGTTTATTCAACTTTGCAGGTCTGAATTGATTATTGCTGACCCTTTTTGCTACCATATCATAAGCCTTCACAGCTCCACATACATCTACGTTGTGCGTTTGACTCTCCCTGGTAATCACTCTATCCAAGCTTTGAGAGTTTTGACTACAACGATTGCCAATCACCACCTGCTGCTGGGTAAGAACTGGTAAGAATTTGAGTTTGGCTTGACGGATTTGTGACACCCACCACCACCACTTGTTAGTAGCCTGTAGGATCATATTCTTGTGTGTTTCTATTGCTGCTAACCATGCCAGGATCACAAGCCGACGAGATTGACTGGGAGAACATGACGAACAAGGAGCTTCATGATAAGTTTCATCAAATGTTGGGTCAACAGGTGGAAGACGTGATGGCCATCTTTGGAAAGGCAATGGAGAAGATGGATGTCATTGAGAAGACAATTGACACCAAGTTGGACGCCAAGTTCGATGAATTACTCAAACGTCTCCCACCACCAGTTTCACACCGCGATACAGTAGGGCGAGCACAACATGTTCCTATTGAGCCAGGACAAAATTTTGGTGCCGCTGCTACTGCTGTTGGTGCTTCTGTAGCTCCTGCTGCTATTGCCGTAGCAGAGGTGGAGGACTATTACGAGGATGAGGTCGATCAAAATCAGAACTACGTGCAGCCACCAGCACCACCAGCAGCAGGTCGACCTCAGGTATATATTCACAACGGTAGACCTGCACCACCACCTTAGGTACGAGAAAATGACCATATTCCTAAACTGAAATTGAATATTCCACCATCTGAGGGTAGATATGTTCCTGATATATATCTTGGGAGTTAGAAACTGAACAACGTTTTACATTTTACAATATCCCGAGGAGAGACGGGTTGTTGCTGCTATTTGTGCTTTCACTAGTTTTCCATGTGTATGGTGGTCTGAACATTGCAGATTATATCCTATTCCAACTACTTGGGCTGCTTCGAAAACTGCTATGCGTACTCGTTGGGTTCCACCATATTATCAATGTGAATTGCTTCAAAAATTGCAGCGTTTAAGACAAGGAAATTTTTTTGTAGAAGAATATTATCAGGAATTACAAACTGGCATGATTAGATGTGGTATTATTGAGGAGAATGAAGCTATGCTTGCACATTTTATGGGTGGATTAAATAGAGATATTCAGACAATTCTAGAGTATAAGGAGTATACTAATATCACTCGTTTATTTCATCTTGCTTGTAAAGTTGAACGTGAAGTGTAGGATCGACAAGCATTGGCGCGAACTAACTTTTCTGCATGTTGACTTTCATCATGGACACCGCGTGCATCTTCTACTTCCACTGCACCAGCACCTCCATTAGGTGCCACCTCCAGCCGTGATACAAGAAAGCAGGCACAACCACCACTATCTGCCAAGAGCGCACCTACCGGGCCTGGACAGAGCTTTTCTTCTTCCATGGCATCAACTGGGCACACAAGTGATATTATTTGTCGTCTTTGTAAGGGAAGAGGTCATTATGCGAGAGAATGCAAATCTCAGCGTGTGATGATTTCTACTGAGGATGGTGGGTATGAGTCCGCTAGTGACTATGATGAGGAGACATTGGCTCTTATTACACGTGAAGAACAAGTTGGAGATGATTCTGATCATGAGACGCAATACATGGCTCCTGAAGACGCTGACAGGTATGAATGTTTAGTTGCTCAACGTGTTTTGAGTGTGCCGGTCACACAAGCTGAGCAAAATCAGAGGCATAATTTGTTCCATAAAAAGGGAGTTGTGAAGGAAAGTTCTGTGCGCGTCATCATAGACGGGGGGAGCTGCAAAAACTTGGCTAGCATGGAGATGGTGGAGAAGCTCTCTATCACCACAAGACCACATCCACATCCTTACTACATCCAATGGTTCAACAACACCGGCAAGGTTAAGGTAACACGTACTATTCCTGTGCATTTTAGTATCTCTACATATGCTGATTATGTTGATTGTGATGTGGTACCTATGCAAGCATGTTCCTTATTACTTGGTAGACCATGGCAATTTGATAAAAATTCTGTACACCATGGTAGAAATAATCAGTATACTCTTGTTCATAAGGATAAAAATATTACTTTGCTTCCTATGACACCTGATTCATTTTGAAAGATGATATTAATAGAGCTAATAAAGCAAAACAGGAGCAGAATAAGAGTGAAAATCAGATTGTGGCAAAATAATTTGAGCAACAAATGAAGCCTACTAATAAACCTTCTAGTGTTGCTTCTGAAATTAAATTGAAAAGTGCATGTTTATTTGCCAACAAATCTGATATTGATGAGCTAGATTTCAGAAAATCTATTTGCTATGCTTTTGTGTGCAAAGAGGCATTATTTTCATTCGAGGACGTGCCTTCCTCTTTGCCTCCTGTTGTCACTAACATTTTGTAGGAGTTCATTGACGTCTTTCCACAAGATGTGCCACCGGGATTACTGCCTATTCGAGGAATTGAGCATTAGATTGACTTAATACTCGGTGCTTCACTGCCAAACCGTGCGCCATACCGTACCAATCCAGAGGAGACGAAGGAGATTATGCGTCAAGTACAAGAGCTTCTCGACAAAGGTTATATACGTGAATCCCTTAGTCCTTGTGCTGTTCCTATTATTCTAGTGCCGAAAAAGGATGGTACATCGCGTATGTGTGTTGATTGTAGAGGCATCAATAATATTACTATACGTTTCGTGATGTAGGGTAGCACCCTAGGATGGATCTTTTCACACTTGGAGGGGGAAAATGAGAGAAACAACAAGAACACAAAGATGAACACATAGAGGCAATCACTCCAAGAATTCCCGATTACACATCCACTAGGGTAACAACACAAGATCCACAAGTCACAAACACAATCAAAGGAAACATACAATGGCAAAGTTCATCCCAAATCCAAAGGAAGAGGGGTCTTGAAGGTAGTCTTCTCCCAATGGAGGTCTTGAAATCCTCAAGGATTCTTCCCTATGGGGTCTTGATCCTCAAAGAGGGAAGGTAATGGAGCAAAGCTCACCAAGATCTCATCTAATACTTTGCTAACCCTAAACATGGTCCTAGGTACGGAATATATAGCCTTGGGGTCGAAGGAGAAGAAGTGGAGCCGAAGATGCAATCTCAGCCGGCCATCCTGGGAGGCCCGTGCGCATGGGGGTCCTGTGGGCACGGTACAGGCTCGTGCGCATGGGGTGCTCCAGCGTCAGATTCCTGTGTAGCCCGTGGGCACGGGGGTCTCGGGGGCCCGTGAGCACGGGGTCGCCTGAAGCTTCCTGGGCAGTTGCTGTTCTCCTTGTTCTTGGTCCTCACGGCCTTGGGGTGGTCCTCCTTCTCCTTGGTGATGCTCCTAAGCTCCTTGGTGATGTTCCTCTTCATACCTAAGGAGGCATAGCATATTTTGGTGAGGTAGTAAACATGTTCCATACGTGTCCATATGCAAGTCTAGTAGGAGGAGTTCACCTCGGTTTCCAAAGCACGCGCTGTTGCTCTTGTCATGGGTCCTCATGGGGTTGGATGTGTCGGTGTAGAGTCCATGGGGATGATGGAAGGATGCTCCGCATCAATCTCCCCTCCCTTGGGAAAGATCCGACCTCGGATCAAAATCTTCATCACCATGGAAAGGCGAGAGGTCTTTGACGTTGAAGATGTCGCTCACGTTGTACTTGTCTCGTGGGAGTTCAATCTTGTAGGTGTTGTCGTTGTAGCGTGCTAGCACCTTGAATGGTCCATCGGCTCGAGGGACAAGTTTGGACTTGCATTTGTTGGGGAAGCGGTCCTTGTGAAGGTGTAGCCACACGAGATCGCCTATGTTGAAGATCATGGGTTGCTTGCTGACGTTGAGCTTGGTTTCTAGTTGTTGTACTTGGCGCTCGATGATGTTTCCTTGTATCTTCATGCATCTTCTTGATGTAGCTTGCTCGTGCACTCTGATGTAGGGTAGAACCCTAGGAAGGACCGTCTCACACTTGGAGGGGGAAAAGGAGAGAAACCACAAGAACAACAAGAACACAAAGATGAACACAAGAGGTAATCACTCCAACAATTCCTGATTACACATCCACTAGGGTAACAACACAAGATCCACAAGTCACAAACACAATCAAAGGAAAGATACAATGGCAAAGTTCATCCCAAATCCAAAGGAATAGGGGTCTTGAAGGTAGTCTTCTCCCAATGGAGGTCTTGAAATCCTCAAGGATTCTTCCCTATGGGGTCTTGATCCTCAAAGAGGGAAGGTAATGGAGCAAAGCTCACCAAGATCTCATCTAATACTTTGCTAACCCTAAACATGGTCCTAGGTACGGAATATATAGCCTTGGGGTCGAAGGAGAAGAAGTGGAGCCGAAGATGCAATCTCAGCCGGCCATCCTGGGAGGCCCGTGCGCATGGGGGTCCTGTGGGCACGTACAGGCTCGTGCGCACGGGGTGCTCCAGCGTCAGATTCCTGTGTAGCCCGTGGGCACGGGGTCTCGGGGGCCCGTGAGCACGGGGTCGCCTGGAGCTTCCTGTGCAGTTGCTGTTCTCCTTGTTCTTGGTCCTCACTGCCTTGGGGTGGTCCTCCTTCTCCTTGGTGATGCTCCTGAGCTCCTTGGTGATGTTCCTCTTCATACCTAAGGAGGCATAGCATATTTTGGTGAGGTAGTAAACATGTTCCATCCGTGTCCATATGCAAGTCTAGTAGGAAGGAGTTCACCTTGGTTTCCAAAGCACGCGCTATTGCTCTTGTCATGGGTCCTCATGGGGTTGGATGTGTCGGTGTAGAGTCCATGGGGATGATGGAAGGATGCTCCGCATCATCTCCCCTCCCTTGGGAAAGATCCGACCTCGGATCAAAATCTTCATCACCATGGAAAGGCGAGAGGTCTTTGACGTTGAAGATGTCGCTCACGTTGTACTTGTCTCGTGGGAGTTCAATCTTGTAGGTGTTGTCGTTGTAGCGTGCTAGCACCTTGAATGGTCCATCGGCTCGAGGGACAAGTTTGGACTTGCATTCGTTGGGGAAGCGGTCCTTGTGAAGGTGTAGCCACACGAGATCGCCTATGTTGAAGATCATGGGTTGCTTGCTGACGTTGAGCTTGGTTTCTAGTTGTTGTACTTGGCGCTCGATGATGTTCCTTGTATCTTCATGCATCTTCTTGATGTAGCTTGCTCGTGCACTCTGATGTAGGGTAGAACCCTAGGAAGGACCGTCTCACACTTGGAGGGGGAAAAGGAGAGAAACCACAAGAACAACAAGAACACAAAGATGAACACAAGAGGTAATCACTCCAACAATTCCTGATTACACATCACTAGGGTAACAACACAAGATCCACAAGTCACAAACCACAATCAAAGGAAAGATACAATGGCAAAGTTCATTCCCAAATTCCAAAGGAATAGGGGTCTTGAAGGTAGTCTTCTCCCAATGGAGGTCTTGAAATCCTCAAGGATTCTTCCCTATGGGTCTTGATCCTCAAGAGGGAAGGTAATGGAGCAAAGCTCACCAAGATCTCATCTAATACTTTGCTAACCCTAAACATGGTCCTAGGTACGGAATATATAGCCTTGGGGTCGAAGAGAAGAAGTGGAGCCGAAGAATGCAATCTCAGCCGGCATCTGGGAGGCCCGTGCGTCATGGGGGCCTGTGGGCACGGTACAGGCTCGTGCGCACGGGGTGCTCCATGCGTCAGATTCCTGTGTTAGCCGTGGCACGGGTCTCGGGGGCCCGTGAGCACGGGGTCGCCTGAAGCTTCCTGTGCAGTTGCTGTTCTCCTTGTTCTTGGTCCTCACTGCCTTGGGTGGTCCTCCTTCTCTTGTGATGCTCCTGAGCTCCTTGGTGATGTTCTCTTCATACCTAAGGAGGCATAGCATATTTTGGTGAGGTGTAAACATGTTCCATCCGTGTCCATATGCAAGTCTAGTAGGAAGGAGTTCACCTCTGGTTTCCAAAGCACGCTGTTTGCTCTTGTCATGGGTCCTCATGGGTTGGATGTGTCGGTTGTAAGAGTCCATGGGATGATGGAAGATGCTCCGCATCATCTCCCCTCCCTTGGGAAAGATCCGACCTCGGATCAAAATCTTCATCACCATGAAAGGCGAGAGGTCTTTGACGTTGAAGATGTCGCTCACGTTGTACTTGTCTCGTGGGAGTTCAATCTTGTAGGTGTTGTCGTTGTAGCGTGCTAGCACCTTGAATGGTCCATCGGCTCGAGGGACAAGTTTGGACTTGCATTCGTTGGGGAAGCGGTCCTTGTGAAGGTGTAGCCACACGAGATCGCCTATGTTGAAGATCATGGGTTGCTTGCTGACGTTGAGCTTGGTTTCTAGTTGTTGTACTTGGCGCTCGATGATGTTCCTTGTATCTTCATGCATCTTCTTGATGTAGCTTGCTCGTGCACTCTGATGTAGGGTAGAACCCTAGGAAGGACCGTCTCACACTTGGAGGGGAAAAGGAGAGAAACCACAAGAACAACAAGAACACAAAGATGAACACAAGAGGTAATCACTCCAACAATTCCTGATTACACATCCACTAGGGTACAACACAAGATCCACAAGTCACAAACACAATCAAAGGAAAGATACAATGGCAAAGTTCATCCCAAATCCAAAGGAATAGGGGTCTTGAAGGTAGTCTTCTCCCAATGGAGGTCTTGAAATCCTCAAGGATTCTTCCCTATGGGGTCTTGATCCTCAAAGAGGGAAGGTAATGGAGCAAAGCTCACCAAGATCTCATCTAATACTTTGCTAACCCTAAACATGGTCCTAGGTACGGAATATATAGCCTTGGGGGTCGAAGGAGAAGAAGTGGAGCCGAAGATGCAATCTCAGCCGGCCATCCTGGGAGGCCCGTGCGCAATGGGGGTCCTGTGGGCACGGTACAGGCTCGTGCGCACGGGGTGCTCCAGCGTCAGATTCCTGTGTAGCCCGTGGGCACGGGGTCTCGGGGGCCCGTGAGCACGGGGTCGCCTGAAGCTTCCTGTGCAGTTGCTGTTCTCCTTGTTCTTGGTCCTCACGGCCTTGGGTGGTCCTCCTTCTCCTTGGTGATGCTCCTGAGCTCCTTGGTGATGTTCCTCTTCATACCTAAGGAGGCATAGCATATTTTGGTGAGGTAGTAAACATGTTCCATCCGTGTCCATATGCAAGTCTAGTAGGAAGGAGTTCACCTCGGTTTCCAAAGCACGCGCTGTTGCTCTTGTCATGGGTCCTCATGGGGTTGGATGTGTCGGTGTAGAGTCCATGGGGATGATGGAAGGATGCTCCGCATCATCTCCCCTCCCTTGGGAAAGATCCGACCTCGGATCAAAATCTTCATCACCATGGAAAGGCGAGAGGTCTTTGACGTTGAAGATGTCGCTCACGTTGTACTTGTCTCGTGGGAGTTCAATCTTGTAGGTGTTGTCGTTGTAGCGTGCTAGCACCTTGAATGGTCCATCGGCTCGAGGGACAAGTTTGGACTTGCATTCGTTGGGGAAGCGGTCCTTGTGAAGGTGTAGCCACACGAGATCGCCTATGTTGAAGTCATGGGTTGCTTGCTGACGTTGAGCTTGGTTTCTAGTTGTTGTACTTGGCGCTCGATGATGTTCCTTGTATCTTCATGCATCTTCTTGATGTAGCTTGCTCGTGCACTCTGATGTAGGGTAGAACCCTAGGAAGGACCGTCTCACACTTGGAGGGGAAAAGGAGAGAAACCACAAGAACAACAAGAACACAAAGATGAACACAAGAGGTAATCACTCCAACAATTCCTGATTACACATCCACTAGGGTAACAACACAAGATCCACAAGTCACAAACACAATCAAAGGAAAGATACAATGGCAAAGTTCATCCCAAATCCAAAGGAATAGGGGTCTTGAAGGTAGTCTTCTCCCAATGGAGGTCTTGAAATCCTCAAGGATTCTTCCCTATGGGGTCTTGATCCTCAAAGAGGGAAGGTAATGGAGCAAAGCTCACCAAGATCTCATCTAATACTTTGCTAACCCTAAACATGGTCCTAGGTACGGAATATATAGCCTTGGGGTCGAAGGAGAAGAAGTGGAGCCGAAGATGCAATCTCAGCCGGCCATCCTGGGAGGCCCGTGCGCATGGGGGTCCTGTGGGCACGGTACAGGCTCGTGCGCACGGGGTGCTCCAGCGTCAGATTCCTGTGTAGCCCGTGGGCACGGGGTCTCGGGGGCCCGTGAGCACGGGGTCGCCTGAAGCTTCCTGTGCAGTTGCTGTTCTCCTTGTTCTTGGTCCTCACGGCCTTGGGGTGGTCCTCCTTCTCCTTGGTGATGCTCCTGAGCTCCTTGGTGATGTTCCTCTTCATACCTAAGGAGGCATAGCATATTTTGGTGAGGTAGTAAACATGTTCCATCCGTGTCCATATGCAAGTCTAGTAGGAAGGAGTTCACCTCGGTTTCCAAAGCACGCGCTGTTGCTCTTGTCATGGGTCCTCATGGGGTTGGATGTGTCGGTGTAGAGTCCATGGGGATGATGGAAGGATGCTCCGCATCATCTCCCCTCCCTTGGGAAAGATCCGACCTCGGATCAAAATCTCATCACCATGGAAAGGCGAGAGGTCTTTGACGTTGAAGATGTCGCTCACGTTGTACTTGTCTCGTGGGAGTTCAATCTTGTAGGTGTTGTCGTTGTAGCGTGCTAGCACCTTGAATGGTCCATCGGCTCGAGGGACAAGTTTGGACTTGCATTCGTTGGGGAAGCGGTCCTTGTGAAGGTGTAGCCACACGAGATCGCCTATGTTGAAGATCATGGGTTGCTTGCTGACGTTGAGCTTGGTTTCTAGTTGTTGTACTTGGCGCTCGATGATGTTCCTTGTATCTTCATGCATCTTCTTGATGTAGCTTGCTCGTGCACTCTGATGTAGGGTAGAACCCTAGGAAGGACCGTCTCACACTTGGAGGGGGAAAAGGAGAGAAACCACAAGAACAACAAGAACACAAAGATGAACACAAGAGGTAATCACTCCAACAATTCCTGATTACACATCCACTAGGGTAACAACACAAGATCCACAAGTCACAAACACAATCAAAGGAAAGATACAATGGCAAAGTTCATCCCAAATCCAAAGGAATAGGGGTCTTGAAGGTAGTCTTCTCCCAATGGAGGTCTTGAAATCCTCAAGGATTCTTCCCTATGGGGTCTTGATCCTCAAAGAGGGAAGGTAATGGAGCAAAGCTCACCAAGATCTCATCTAATACTTTGCTAACCCTAAACATGGTCCTAGGTACGGAATATATAGCCTTGGGGTCGAAGGAGAAGAAGTGGAGCCGAAGATGCAATCTCAGCCGGCCATCCTGGGAGGCCCGTGCGCATGGGGGTCCTGTGGGCACGGTACAGGCTCGTGCGCACGGGGTGCTCCAGCGTCAGATTCCTGTGTAGCCCGTGGGCACGGGGTCTCGGGGGCCCGTGAGCACGGGGTCGCCTGAAGCTTCCTGTGCAGTTGCTGTTCTCCTTGTTCTTGGTCCTCACGGCCTTGGGGTGGTCCTCCTTCTCCTTGGTGATGCTCCTGAGCTCCTTGGTGATGTTCCTCTTCATACCTAAGGAGGCATAGCATATTTTGGTGAGGTAGTAAACATGTTCCATCCGTGTCCATATGCAAGTCTAGTAGGAAGGAGTTCACCTCGGTTTCCAAAGCACGCGCTGTTGCTCTTGTCATGGGTCCTCATGGGGTTGGATGTGTCGGTGTAGAGTCCATGGGGATGATGGAAGGATGCTCCGCATCATCTCCCCTCCCTTGGGAAAGATCCGACCTCGGATCAAAATCTTCATCACCATGGAAAGGCGAGAGGTCTTTGACGTTGAGATGTCGCTCACGTTGTACTTGTCTCGTGGGAGTTCAATCTTGTAGGTGTTGTCGTTGTAGCGTGCTAGCACCTTGAATGGTCCATCGGCTCGAGGGACAAGTTTGGACTTGCATTCGTTGGGGAAGCGGTCCTTGTGAAGGTGTAGCCACACGAGATCGCCTATGTTGAAGATCATGGGTTGCTTGCTGACGTTGAGCTTGGTTTCTAGTTGTTGTACTTGGCGCTCGATGATGTTCCTTGTATCTTCATGCATCTTCTTGATGTAGCTTGCTCGTGCACTCTGATGTAGGGTAGAACCCTAGGAAGGACCGTCTCACACTTGGAGGGGGAAAAGGAGAGAAACCACAAGAACAACAAGAACACAAAGATGAACACAAGAGGTAATCACTCCAACAATTCCTGATTACACATCCACTAGGGTAACAACACAAGATCCACAAGTCACAAACACAATCAAAGGAAAGATACAATGGCAAAGTTCATCCCAAATCCAAAGGAATAGGGGTCTTGAAGGTAGTCTTCTCCCAATGGAGGTCTTGAAATCCTCAAGGATTCTTCCCTATGGGGTCTTGATCCTCAAAGAGGGAAGGTAATGGAGCAAAGCTCACCAAGATCTCATCTAATACTTTGCTAACCCTAAACATGGTCCTAGGTACGGAATATATAGCCTTGGGGTCGAAGGAGAAGAAGTGGAGCCGAAGATGCAATCTCAGCCGGCCATCCTGGGAGGCCCGTGCGCATGGGGGTCCTGTGGGCACGGTACAGGCTCGTGCGCACGGGGTGCTCCAGCGTCAGATTCCTGTGTAGCCCGTGGGCACGGGGTCTCGGGGGCCCGTGAGCACGGGGTCGCCTGAAGCTTCCTGTGCAGTTGCTGTTCTTCTTGTTCTTGGTCCTCACGGCCTTGGGGTGGTCCTCCTTCTCCTTGGTGATGCTCCTGAGCTCCTTGGTGATGTTCCTCTTCATACCTAAGGAGGCATAGCATATTTTGGTGAGGTAGTAAACATGTTCCATCCGTGTCCATATGCAAGTCTAGTAGGAAGGAGTTCACCTCGGTTTCCAAAGCACGCGCTGTTGCTCTTGTCATGGGTCCTCATGGGGTTGGATGTGTCGGTGTAGAGTCCATGGGGATGATGGAAGGATGCTCCGCATCATCTCCCCTTCCCTTGGGAAAGATCCGACCTCGGATCAAAATCTTCATCACCATGGAAAGGCGAGAGGTCTTTGACGTTGAAGATGTCGCTCACGTTGTACTTGTCTCGTGGGAGTTCAATCTTGTAGGTGTTGTCGTTGTAGCGTGCTAGCACCTTGAATGGTCCATCGGCTCGAGGGACAAGTTTGGACTTGCATTCGTTGGGGAAGCGGTCCTTGTGAAGGTGTAGCCACACGAGATCGCCTATGTTGAAGATCATGGGTTGCTTGCTGACGTTGAGCTTGGTTTCTAGTTGTTGTACTTGGCACTCGATGATGTTCCTTGTATCTTCATGCATCTTCTTGATGTAGCTTGCTCGTGCACTCTGATGTAGGGTAGAACCCTAGGAAGGACCGTCTCACACTTGGAGGGGGAAAAGGAGAGAAACCACAAGAACAACAAGAACACAAAGATGAACACAAGAGGTAATCACTCCAACAATTCCTGATTACACATCCACTAGGGTAACAACACAAGATCCACAAGTCACAAACACAATCAAAGGAAAGATACAATGGCAAAGTTCATCCCAAATCCAAAGGAATAGGGGTCTTGAAGGTAGTCTTCTCCCAATGGAGGTCTTGAAATCCTCAAGGATTCTTCCCTATGGGGTCTTGATCCTCAAAGAGGGAAGGTAATGGAGCAAAGCTCACCAAGATCTCATCTAATACTTTGCTAACCCTAAACATGGTCCTAGGTACGGAATATATAGCCTTGGGGTCGAAGGAGAAGAAGTGGAGCCGAAGATGCAATCTCAGCCGGCCATCCTGGGAGGCCCGTGCGCATGGGGGTCCTGTGGGCACGGTACAGGCTCGTGCGCACGGGGTGCTCCAGCGTCAGATTCCTGTGTAGCCCGTGGGCACGGGGTCTCGGGGGCCCGTGAGCACGGGGTCGCCTGAAGCTTCCTGTGCAGTTGCTGTTCTTCTTGTTCTTGGTCCTCACGGCCTTGGGGTGGTCCTCCTTCTCCTTGGTGATGCTCCTGAGCTCCTTGGTGATGTTCCTCTTCATACCTAAGGAGGCATAGCATATTTTGGTGAGGTAGTAAACATGTTCCATCCGTGTCCATATGCAAGTCTAGTAGGAAGGAGTTCACCTCGGTTTCCAAAGCACGCGCTGTTGCTCTTGTCATGGGTCCTCATGGGGTTGGATGTGTCGGTGTAGAGTCCATGGGGATGATGGAAGGATGCTCCGCATCATCTCCCCTCCCTTGGGAAAGATCCGACCTCGGATCAAAATCTTCATCACCATGGAAAGGCGAGAGGTCTTTGACGTTGAAGATGTCGCTCACGTTGTACTTGTCTCGTGGGAGTTCAATCTTGTAGGTGTTGTCGTTGTAGCGTGCTAGCACCTTGAATGGTCCATCGGCTCGAGGGACAAGTTTGGACTTGCATTCATTGGGGAAGCGGTCCTTGTGAAGGTGTAGCCACACGAGATCGCCTATGTTGAAGATCATGGGTTGCTTGCTGACGTTGAGCTTGGTTTCTAGTTGTTGTACTTGGCGCTCGATGATGTTCCTTGTATCTTCATGCATCTTCTTGATGTAGCTTGCTCGTGCACTCTGATGTAGGGTAGAACCCTAGGAAGGACCGTCTCACACTTGGAGGGGGAAAAGGAGAGAAACCACAAGAACAACAAGAACACAAAGATGAACACAAGAGGTAATCACTCCAACAATTCCTGATTACACATCCACTAGGGTAACAACACAAGATCCACAAGTCACAAACACAATCAAAGGAAAGATACAATGGCAAAGTTCATCCCAAATCCAAAGGAATAGGGGTCTTGAAGGTAGTCTTCTCCCAATGGAGGTCTTGAAATCCTCAAGGATTCTTCCCTATGGGGTCTTGATCCTCAAAGAGGGAAGGTAATGGAGCAAAGCTCACCAAGATCTCATCTAATACTTTGCTAACCCTAAACATGGTCCTAGGTACGGAATATATAGCCTTGGGGTCGAAGGAGAAGAAGTGGAGCCGAAGATGCAATCTCAGCCGGCCATCCTGGGAGGCCCGTGCGCATGGGGGTCCTGTGGGCACGGTACAGGCTCGTGCGCACGGGGTGCTCCAGCGTCAGATTCCTGTGTAGCCCGTGGGCACGGGGTCTCGGGGGCCCGTGAGCACGGGGTCGCCTGAAGCTTCCTGTGCAGTTGCTGTTCTCCTTGTTCTTGGTCCTCACGGCCTTGGGGTGGTCCTCCTTCTCCTTGGTGATGCTCCTAAGCTCCTTGGTGATGTTCCTCTTCATACCTAAGGAGGCATAGCATATTTTGGTGAGGTAGTAAACATGTTCCATCCGTGTCCATATGCAAGTCTAGTAGGAAGGAGTTCACCTCGGTTTCCAAAGCACGCGCTGTTGCTCTTGTCATGGGTCCTCATGGGGTTGGATGTGTCGGTGTAGAGTCCATGGGGATGATGGAAGGATGCTCCGCATCATCTCCCCTCCCTTGGGAAAGATCCGACCTCGGATCAAAATCTTCATCACCATGGAAAGGCGAGAGGTCTTTGACGTTGAAGATGTCGCTCACGTTGTACTTGTCTCGTGGGAGTTCAATCTTGTAGGTGTTGTCGTTGTAGCGTGCTAGCACCTTGAATGGTCCATCGGCTCGAGGGACAAGTTTGGACTTGCATTCGTTGGGGAAGCGGTCCTTGTGAAGGTGTAGCCACACGAGATCGCCTATGTTGAAGATCATGGGTTGCTTGCTGACGTTGAGCTTGGTTTCTAGTTGTTGTACTTGGCGCTCGATGATGTTCCTTGTATCTTCATGCATCTTCTTGATGTAGCTTGCTCGTGCACTCTGATGTAGGGTAGAACCCTAGGAAGGACCGTCTCACACTTGGAGGGGGAAAAGGAGAGAAACCACAAGAACAACAAGAACACAAAGATGAACACAAGAGGTAATCACTCCAACAATTCCTGATTACACATCCACTAGGGTAACAACACAAGATCCACAAGTCACAAACACAATCAAAGGAAAGATACAATGGCAAAGTTCATCCCAAATCCAAAGGAATAGGGGTCTTGAAGGTAGTCTTCTCCCAATGGAGGTCTTGAAATCCTCAAGGATTCTTCCCTATGGGGTCTTGATCCTCAAAGAGGGAAGGTAATGGAGCAAAGCTCACCAAGATCTCATCTAATACTTTGCTAACCCTAAACATGGTCCTAGGTACGGAATATATAGCCTTGGGGTCGAAGGAGAAGAAGTGGAGCCGAAGATGCAATCTCAGCCGGCCATCCTGGGAGGCCCGTGCGCATGGGGGTCCTGTGGGCACGGTACAGGCTCGTGCGCACGGGGTGCTCCAGCGTCAGATTCCTGTGTAGCCCGTGGGCACGGGGTCTCGGGGGCCCGTGAGCACGGGGTCGCCTGAAGCTTCCTGTGCAGTTGCTGTTCTTCTTGTTCTTGGTCCTCACGGCCTTGGGGTGGTCCTCCTTCTCCTTGGTGATGCTCCTGAGCTCCTTGGTGATGTTCCTCTTCATACCTAAGGAGGCATAGCATATTTTGGTGAGGTAGTAAACATGTTCCATCTGTGTCCATATGCAAGTCTAGTAGGAAGGAGTTCACCTCGGTTTCCAAAGCACGCGCTGTTGCTCTTGTCATGGGTCCTCATGGGGTTGGATGTGTCGGTGTAGAGTCCATGGGGATGATGGAAGGATGCTCCGCATCATCTCCCTTCCCTTGGGAAAGATCCGACCTCGGATCAAAATCTTCATCACCATGGAAAGGCGAGAGGTCTTTGACGTTGAAGATGTCGCTCACGTTGTACTTGTCTCGTGGGAGTTCAATCTTGTAGGTGTTGTCGTTGTAGCGTGCTAGCACCTTGAATGGTCCATCGGCTCGAGGGACAAGTTTGGACTTGCATTCGTTGGGGAAGCGGTCCTTGTGAAGGTGTAGCCACACGAGATCGCCTATGTTGAAGATCATGGGTTGCTTGCTGACGTTGAGCTTGGTTTCTAGTTGTTGTACTTGGCACTCGATGATGTTCCTTGTATCTTCATGCATCTTCTTGATGTAGCTTGCTCGTGCACTCTGATGTAGGGTAGAACCCTAGGAAGGACCGTCTCACACTTGGAGGGGGAAAAGGAGAGAAACCACAAGAACAACAAGAACACAAAGATGAACACAAGAGGTAATCACTCCAACAATTCCTGATTACACATCCACTAGGGTAACAACACAAGATCCACAAGTCACAAACACAATCAAAGGAAAGATACAATGGCAAAGTTCATCCCAAATCCAAAGGAATAGGGGTCTTGAAGGTAGTCTTCTCCCAATGGAGGTCTTGAAATCCTCAAGGATTCTTCCCTATGGGGTCTTGATCCTCAAAGAGGGAAGGTAATGGAGCAAAGCTCACCAAGATCTCATCTAATACTTTGCTAACCCTAAACATGGTCCTAGGTACGGAATATATAGCCTTGGGGTCGAAGGAGAAGAAGTGGAGCCGAAGATGCAATCTCAGCCGGCCATCCTGGGAGGCCCGTGCGCATGGGGGTCCTGTGGGCACGGTACAGGCTCGTGCGCACGGGGTGCTCCAGCGTCAGATTCCTGTGTAGCCCGTGGGCACGGGGTCTCGGGGGCCCGTGAGCACGGGGTCGCCTGAAGCTTCCTGTGCAGTTGCTGTTCTTCTTGTTCTTGGTCCTCACGGCCTTGGGGTGGTCCTCCTTCTCCTTGGTGATGCTCCTGAGCTCCTTGGTGATGTTCCTCTTCATACCTAAGGAGGCATAGCATATTTTGGTGAGGTAGTAAACATGTTCCATCCGTGTCCATATGCAAGTCTAGTAGGAAGGAGTTCACCTCGGTTTCCAAAGCACGCGCTGTTGCTCTTGTCATGGGTCCTCATGGGGTTGGATGTGTCGGTGTAGAGTCATGGGGATGATGGAAGGATGCTCCGCATCATCTCCCCTCCCTTGGGAAAGATCCGACCTCGGATCAAAATCTTCAATCACCATGGAAAGGCGAGAGGTCTTTGACGTTGAAGATGTCGCTCACGTTGTACTTGTCTCGTGGGAGTTCAATCTTGTAGGTGTTGTCGTTGTAGCGTGCTAGCACCTTGAATGGTCCATCGGCTCGAGGGACAAGTTTGGACTTGCATTCGTTGGGGAAGCGGTCCTTGTGAAGGTGTAGCCACACGAGATCGCCTATGTTGAAGATCATGGGTTGCTTGCTGACGTTGAGCTTGGTTTCTAGTTGTTGTACTTGGCACTCGATGATGTTCCTTGTATCTTCATGCATCTTCTTGATGTAGCTTCCTCGTGCACTCTGATGTAGGGTAGAACCCTAGGAAGGACCGTCTCACACTTGGAGGGGGAAAAGGAGAGAAACCACAAGAACAACAAGAACACAAAGATGAACACAAGAGGTAATCACTCCAACAATTCCTGATTACACATCCACTAGGGTAACAACACAAGATCCACAAGTCACAAACACAATCAAAGGAAAGATACAATGGCAAAGTTCATCCCAAATCCAAAGGAATAGGGGTCTTGAAGGTAGTCTTCTCCCAATGGAGGTCTTGAAATCCTCAAGGATTCTTCCCTATGGGGTCTTGATCCTCAAAGAGGGAAGGTAATGGAGCAAAGCTCACCAAGATCTCATCTAATACTTTGCTAACCCTAAACATGGTCCTAGGTACGGAATATATAGCCTTGGGGTCGAAGGAGAAGAAGTGGAGCCGAAGATGCAATCTCAGCCGGCCATCCTGGGAGGCCCGTGCGCATGGGGGTCCTGTGGGCACGGTACAGGCTCGTGCGCACGGGGTGCTCCAGCGTCAGATTCCTGTGTAGCCCGTGGGCACGGGGTCTCGGGGGCCCGTGAGCACGGGGTCGCCTGAAGCTTCCTGTGCAGTTGCTGTTCTTCTTGTTCTTGGTCCTCACGGCCTTGGGGTGGTCCTCCTTCTCCTTGGTGATGCTCCTGAGCTCCTTGGTGATGTTCCTCTTCATACCTAAGGAGGCATAGCATATTTTGGTGAGGTAGTAAACATGTTCCATCCGTGTCCATATGCAAGTCTAGTAGGAAGGAGTTCACCTCGGTTTCCAAAGCACGCGCTGTTGCTCTTGTCATGGGTCCTCATGGGGTTGGATGTGTCGGTGTAGAGTCCATGGGGATGATGGAAGGATGCTCCGCATCATCTCCCCTCCCTTGGGAAAGATCCGACCTCGGATCAAAATCTTCATCACCATGGAAAGGCGAGAGGTCTTTGACGTTGAAGATGTCGCTCACGTTGTACTTGTCTCGTGGGAGTTCAATCTTGTAGGTGTTGTCGTTGTAGCGTGCTAGCACCTTGAATGGTCCATCGGCTCGAGGGACAAGTTTGGACTTGCATTCGTTGGGGAAGCGGTCCTTGTGAAGGTGTAGCCACACGAGATCGCCTATGTTGAAGATCATGGGTTGCTTGCTGACGTTGAGCTTGGTTTCTAGTTGTTGTACTTGGCGCTCGATGATGTTCCTTGTATCTTCATGCATCTTCTTGATGTAGCTTGCTCGTGCACTCTGATGTAGGGTAGAACCCTAGGAAGGACCGTCTCACACTTGGAGGGGGAAAAGGAGAGAAACCACAAGAACAACAAGAACACAAAGATGAACACAAGAGGTAATCACTCCAACAATTCCTGATTACACATCCACTAGGGTAACAACACAAGATCCACAAGTCACAAACACAATCAAAGGAAAGATACAATGGCAAAGTTCATCCCAAATCCAAAGGAATAGGGGTCTTGAAGGTAGTCTTCTCCCAATGGAGGTCTTGAAATCCTCAAGGATTCTTCCCTATGGGGTCTTGATCCTCAAAGAGGGAAGGTAATGGAGCAAAGCTCACCAAGATCTCATCTAATACTTTGCTAACCCTAAACATGGTCCTAGGTACGGAATATATAGCCTTGGGGTCGAAGGAGAAGAAGGGGAGCCAAAGATACAATCTCAGCTGGCCATCTTGGGAGGCCCGTGCGCACGGGGTAAGTTGGGCCCGTGCACACGGGGGTCCCGTGGGCACGGTAAAGGCCCGTGCGCACGGGGTGCTCTAGCGTCAGTTTCCTGTGTAGCCTGTGTGCACGGGGTCTCGGGGTCCCGTGCGCACGGGGTCGCCTGGAGCCTCCTGTGCAACTGTTGTCCTCCTTGTTCTTGCTCTACGTGGCCTTGGGGTGGTTCTCCTTCTTCTTGGTGATGCTCCTGAGCTCCTTGGTGATGTTCCTCTTCATACCTAAGGAGGCATAGCATACTTTGGTGAGGTAGTAGACATGTTCCATTTGTGTCCATATGCATATCTAGTAGGAAGGAGTTCACCTCGGTTTCCAAAGCACGTGCTCTAGCTCTTGTCATAGGTCCTCGTGGGGTTGGATGTGTTGGTGTAGAGTCCATGGGGATGATGGAAGGATGCTCCGCATCATCTCCCCTCCCTTGGGAAAGATCCGACCTCGAATCAAAATCTTCATCACCATGGAAAGGCGAGAGATCTTTGACGTTGAAGATGTCGCTCACATTGTACTTGTCTTGTGGGAGTTCAATCTTGTAGGCGTTGTCGTTGTAGCGTGCTAGCACCTTGAATGGCACATTGGTTCGAGGGAGAAGTTTGGACTTGCGTTCGTTGGGGAAGCGGTCCTTGCGAAGGTGTAGCCACACGAGATCGCCTATGTTGAAGATCATGGGTTGCTTGTTGACGTTGAGCTTGGTTGCTAGTCATTGTACTTGGTGTCGTGGTTCTAAGTGTGATAGTAGAATAGGGGGGTAGGAATGGAGAGGCAAGATCCTAGCTCTGGAGTAGTTGTATACACAAGATGTTTACGAGTTCAGGCCCTTCTCGGAGGAAGTAACAACCCTACGTCTCGGAGCCCGGAGGCGGTCGACTGTATTATGTGTGTATGAGTTACAGGGGTGTGAACCCTTGACACTAAGGAGGGGGGTGGCTTATATAGAGTCCGCTAGACCCCTCCGGCCCTCAGTCATGTAGGGTTTAAAGTACATTAAGATCGGGGGTCACTGGTAACGCCCCACATAAAGTGCTATGATGACCATAAAGGCTACTTAATGACAGACCGTTGCATGCAGAGTGACTTTAGATCTCCTGTTGGTCGAGTGGTTGGCTTCAAGGTCGAGTATCTTCGAGTCCGTCGAGTGGAATCCTTCCGGGTCAACTAAAAGGTGATTTCTTTTGGAGATGTCCTTGGGGAGGGTGTCTTGGATAGGTCCATGACCCTACCCTAGGTACATGGCTTCATCATTAGCCCCCGAATGGATCGAGGTTTGAGTGGGGAAGGAGTTGACAACTCTTCCGACTCATTTTTCGTGCTATGAGTATGTCTTGTTCTGGATCAATGAACTTAGGAGACGGCACCAACTTCTTTTTCAGTCGCCTTGATCCATTCTTTGTATCTATCGAGTGACTTTTCTGTACTTGGAGACCTCCGAACGACAGAGCGGAGGAAATCTCTCATCTGACAAGTTGCTCTGCAGTTTGCGGATTTAGCGGGATCTAAATTTCAGGAAGCGCGTGAGGCGGAGGAGGCCACAATACTCGGATGGGATAAGGTAGGAACGCCTCGATCTCAGCGCCACCTTTTTCGCCATGTATCGCGCGCGCGACTGTTGCGGGATTTGGCAGGATCGTCCAGGCCTACAAGTCAGTCACTCGGAAGCAACCCCATATAAGGCGCCGGACGGGGGGTTTTGAACAGTGCTCCCTCATTTCCCTCTCCCTCTTCCTCAGACTCGTCCGCTGCGTTCGCCTCCATCCCAGCGCTATTGCTCCGTGCATGCTCGCCGGCAACGATGGTGAAGGAGAAGACGGCGGCTTTGGAGCGGGCGAAGAAGGCGACGGCGAAGGCGAAGGGAAGGGCGACCAGTCGGGGCGGATCCTCGTCAAGGGCCGGCCTGCCGCAGGGCTGGATCCAGGGCGACTGGATCCGCTTGACGATCCTTCAGAAGGATCTTGACGACCTGGCCAATCAAGGGTTGATCCCCCATGGATCAGCGCGGCTACCGGGGAAGGAGTCGGAGCCGCAGCCTCAGGAGGGTGAGTGTGTCCTCTTGGCCACCCATGTTGACCGTGGGTTTTCTTTGCCTCCTCACCCTTTCTTTCGGGGATTTCTGAACTTCTTTAGGGCACAACTCCACCACTTCACACCCAACTCCATCATGTATCTCGCTGCTTTCGTGTCCTTGTGTGAGAATTTCTTAGGTTGCCGGCCTCATTGGGGCCTTTTCAAACACATTTTCACCTATCGCTCCCAGACGGTGAAAAGGGCCAATCTGAGTGACGAGAAAACCCAAGTGATTCAGATGTGTCGGGGTCTTGGGGTTCAAATGAGGGGAAAAAGTGCCTTTCCAGCCATGGTCCTTCCCGAGTTAGTCCGAGGGTGGCAGTCGACCTGGTTCTACTGCCAAGACCAGCCGACGCCAGGGCAGTCGACTGGACTCCCTCCTTTTTCCATGGACCGAGTGAGCAAGCCGTCCTCTTTGAAGGTGGTTCCGGAGGAGAAGGCGCAGGTTAAGGTGCTGGTCGAGCGTGTAGTCCAGCTTATCCGTGACAGGGTGACCGGCATGGATCTCTTGGAGGTCTTCCTCCGACGACGCATCCAGCCGCTTCAATATTGAGACCATCCGATGTGGATGTATTCTGACACTGAAGACACCACTCGGATCCACCCGGAGGAGGTCAAGGATGCCACGCTGGAGAGGTGGATGACTGCCATCACAGGGAACAGGGATAACCCTCGAGGAGCTAGGAGGATTCCTCCACTCGACCAGTCATATGAAGTAGACAAGGTCCAATCTTGTATCTTTGACCGTGATCCTGCTTTCTCCATCCTGTTTGCTTAACATCAGTCAACTGACTTTTGTCTTGTTTGTTGTCTTCCATGTCACTACCAAGATGTACTCGATGCCCGACGGGGCGCAAGAATAGATCGAGGAGGAGGAGGGGAGCGGAGGTGAATGTCAGGAGGAGAGGCAATCTGATGGTGAGGAGGATGGAGAAGAAGACGACTCTGGTGAAGAGGACGAGGAGGAAGAGGAGGAGGAAGTTGACCCTCCCCGCACCGAAAGGCGATCCAAGCTCGCCCATGACCCTGCAGTCGAGCGTGGCAAAGCGACTGTGCCTGTTGGGCAGTCGACGAAACGCCCTCGGACGACCTCTCCGGTGCCGACTGAGAAAGCGCCGAAGCAACCCCGAGCGACGTCATCAAAGCCGACGAAGGCCCTGCCGAAGATGAGGATGGTGATTCCCACTATTTCCGGGTAATAGCAGAACTTGTGTTTTCTTGTTTGGCATGGATAAACTCTTGGTCGACTCGTTAGAAAACCGACTGATTTCTGAAATCTGCAGTGCTGCTACCTCCGAGACCTCAGCCAGGAACGAGGACCAAGAAATGGAAGATGCTGCCACCTCCAACCTTGGTATGATCTCTGTAGTTTCACTTTTGGTCGATTGGGTCTTCATTTTTAACTTTGAATCTTTCCCGTAGCCCCACCTCACGTCATTGATCTCCTTGATGATGACGATGAGGCGCCTCTGAGGCCGAGGAGGAATAAAAAGGCGCCTGCTATCAAGACTGCTCAGGTTGCGCCAGCATCTGAGACGCTGGTTCAGGAGGGTGGGAACGTCACTCGGACTTTGGTGTCCTTCGCTGTGCCGCTGACGAGTGTTCTTCCTTCATCGTCGACTGCCGATCCGTCTTCCCTTTTCACCACACACCACGTCCCAGAGGACCAAGCGGGTGCTGCTAAGGAGGCTATACGCCAGGCGGGGGTTATGATGGAGCAGGTGAAGGCGATCTGGGACGCCAGCCAAGCGGCTTACAATGCAAGCTCAGCTCTTCAGAGCAACGTCCAGGTCAGTTGGTCACCGCTTGTTCTGTTAGGATATGGTATCTGAAAACTCTTCTTTCTGAAGATCTTTGTATATGTACACCCACTGGGTGTGTCAATTGATTTGCATTGGTGGGGGCACGCTGAGTGCACCCACTGGGTGTAGTCCCCGAGACTACGGTGGACTGCTGGCAGTCGACTGTAGTCTTTATACTTTGAATTTGTTCACTCTAACTTCTCCACTCGGTCTGGTCGAATGGAATCTTCGGACCAGTGGGGGCACGTTGAGTGCACCCACTAGGTGTAGTCCCCGAGAACATGCTCGACTGCTGGCAGTCGACTAAGCTCTGAAGAACATCTCTTTTTTTATCATGATGATACTGTGGCTGACTGCTGGCAGTTAGCTATGGTTTAGGATCATAACCTTTTTGTCTCTTTCGGTCGACTGATCGAACCGAGTCGGTAGAACCAGTGGGGGCACGCTGAGTGCACCCACTGGTGTAGTCCCCGAGACTACTGTTGAATATTTTGATTTGGCTGTAGTCTTAGAAATGCTATGATTTTTTCTCTTAGTCACTCGGAAGTGACCTATCTTTGATGGCTATTGACTGACCTTTCACAGAAATCTTGCGAGCTTGTGTCTCGCTATACTGAATTGGGGAGCAAACATATCCAGCTCGAACTTGACTTGAAGCTTGTCCAGGAGAACTTCACGAAGGAGAAGGAGGAAGCAAAAGGTATGTTTGGTGAGAATCTTGACGACTGCCTTTTTTTTGTCCATTCCTGATTCTGATCTCATTGTCACTTTGCAGATAAACTGAAGGAGGCTCTGAAGAAGAAGGACCTTGACCTCGCCGAGGCGCAGAAAGCGGCTTTGGACAAGACGAAGCTCGCAGAAGAAAAGCTGGCTTTAGTCGGTAAACTTGACGAGGAGAATACCAACCTGAAAGCTGCTCTCGACGCAGCCAACAAGGAGGTCAGCCGTCTGAAGAATGACAAGATAGCTCTGAGTGACAAGGCTAGTGAACTTATGGGGAAGAAGAACGATCTGGAGGCTTATCTGGACGGGCTCGCCAAGAAGTTATTCCTCATGCTTGAAGGTAATCTTTTTTATCCGACTGACTCATTATCATCGACTCATCGTAGAACTGTTGGCTTAACTTCAAACTGTGCTTACAGAATTCTGACAAAACTTCGAGGAGGAGACCAGTCGACTGGAGACAAACTTGGACCCCATTAACTCTCCTGTGAAGGATAAGGCTGCTATGAATGTGTTCCGATTGGAGTATCGCGTTGCTGGTGTGGTGGACTACCTCGCTCGACTGAAGGTTGCGGTGTCGTGGATCGACACAACACTCTTGCCAAGAGAGACACTTCAAAATGACCTTGAGTCTTTAATGACTCGACTGAATGACATTCCAGGTCGAGTGCAGGAATGGAAGAAGTCTTCCGCTAGGTGTGGTGCTCATGTTGCTCTGTCCCTGGTACGCGTCCACTGCAAGGATGATGTTGCTGCCACTCGGATTGCTGACGGAATCGACCTGGACCAGTTCGTCGCGCCCTCCAGTCCTCCACCTGAGGAGTAAAAAATGTCTATGCTTTGTCTTAAATTTGCCTCGGAATGCGAAGTGGTTTTGTAACCGATAAACTTTTACAGGCTCGACGCCTGAGCACTTCCGAATCTGTAAGACGTTATCTAGACTTGGCTTTTCATTAAATATGTTTGCACTTGCCTTCGAGCGAGCTTTGTCTTTCACTCGGAATACACTTCAACACTTGAGATGCAGCTCTGAGGTGGAAAGTCCAGTTGACCTGCACTTCACCGCTTTTGCAAGTAGGGATGGAGCACAGTTGGCAGTCGACCTGCGTCCCTGCGGACCAGGATGGAGTGCATATTGTATTTGTGGTGTAGCTCAGAAGGAGAAGGTAGCAGTCGACCTGCGCCTCGTCATCCTTGCAGAGCGGAATAGATTAAGTACTTAGGTGAGCACTGGGCTGCAGCTAAGCCTCCGAGTGGGAGGTTTGCTCTCCACTCGGTAGGAATTTCAGATACTTAGGCGAGTAGTGGACTGCAGCTAAGCCCCCGAGTGGGAGGTTTGCTCTCTACTCGGAAGGGTTTTCAGATACTTAGGCGAGTACTGGACTGCATCTAAGCCCCCGAGTGGGAGGTTTGCTCTCCACTCGGTAGGATTTTTAGATACTTAGGCGAGTACTGGACTGCAGCTAAGCCCATGAGTGGGAGGTTTGCTCTCCACTCGGTAGGATTTTTAGATACTTAGGCGAGTACTGGACTGCAGCTAAGCCCCCGAGTGGGAGGTTTCCTCTCCACTCGGTAGGATTTTTTGTGGCGTAGCTCCGGAGGAGAAGGTAGCAGTCGACCTGCACCTCGTCGTCCTTGCAGAGCGCACGTTGTATTTGTGGCATAGCTCGGAAGGAGAAGGTAGCAGTCGACCTGCACCTCGTCGTCCTTGCAGAGCGCATGTTCTATTAAATACTTAGGCGAGTACTGGACTATAGCTAAGCCTCCGAGTGAGAGACTGGATCACCACTCGGTAGGATTTCAAACACTTAGGCGAGTACTTGGACTGCAGCTAAGCCTTCGAGCGAGAGACTGTCTCACCACTCGGTAGGATTTCAAACACTTAGGCGAGTACCTGGACTGCAGCTAAGCATCCGAGTGGGAGGCTGGTTCGCCACTCGGTAGGATTTTTTCTTAAACTTAGGCGAAACGGATTCGCAGCTAAGCCCCCGAGTGGGAGGTTGGCTCACCACTCGGCAGGGATTTTTTTTACAAACTTATGCAAAACGGATTCGCAGCTAAGCCACCCACTAGGGGATAGGGGTGGAAAGTGGTCGCGGATAATCCGAAATATCCGATTTTCGTATTCAAGAAAATGCCTATTTGTATCCGAAACATCCGCATCCGGACCAAAATGGAAATGGAAACTATCCGTATCCGAATTTATTTAACAAATAAAAAATAAAATATGGTATGAGATTTTGACACAAATATGGATATGGAAGTGGATATATCCGTATCCGAATAAGATTATGGGAGGTAATTTTCAAAATTCTAGCCCCAACATTCCAATTATCCAACATAAAAGCCAAATAAGTGGTCAAAAATTACTCTTCGCATGATTAAACTTACAAATTATTATACATTACAATAGGATTTATTCATAAACCTATTTATCATTGACTTATTGTATGTCACAAGTTGATTATTTCATGTCACATAGCTATTGACTAGTATACTTAAGCAATATGTCGCTATTATTCATATCCGTTCCGAATCAAGAAAATATCCGATACGTGTCCGTATTCGAATAACATCCGAGCCGGATCCGTATCCGATAACATCCGTATTCGCATTCGTATTCGTTTTGAAAATATGAAAACAGAAGTGGTAAGAGCACTATCCGATCCGCATCCGATCCGTTTCCACCCCTACTGGGGGATTTCTCACGTAAACAAAAGTAACAACAATCACTGGGAAAATTATAACACTCTTGTCTTTGAAAAACAAACTACAGAAGTACTTTTATTACATCTCATCCGAGTGAATACTTAAGTATAAAAGGGGCGGAGCAGCTCCGCATTCCAAGCTCGTGGCTCATCAATCTGGCGATCGACATTGTAAAGACGGTACACTCCATTGTGGAGGACTTTGGTGACGATGAAGGGGCCTTCCCAAGTAGGAGCAAGCTTGTGTGGCTTCTGCTGATCCACTCGGAGAACCAAATCTCCTTCTTGGAAGGCTCGACTCTTCACGTTTCTGGCATGGAATCGACGCAAGTCCTGCTGATAGATAGTCGATCGGATAATGGCCATCTCTCTTTCTTCTTCTAGAAGGTCGACTGTGTCCTGCCGGGCTTGTTCTGCTTCATCTTCAGTGTAGAGCTCGACTCGGGTGCATTGTGAAGCAGATCACTCGGCAAGACTGCTTCAGCTCCATAGACCAGGAAAAATGGACTTCTTCTAGTCGACCAATTAGGAGTGGTCCTTAATCCCCAATGAACTGACAGAAGTTCGCCGACCCATGCGCCTGCTGCGTGTTTGAGATCGCGCATCAGTCGGGGTTTCAGTCCTTTGAGAATTAGACCATTTGCTCGTTCTGCTTGTCCATTCGACTGGGGGTGAGCGACTGAAGCATAGTCGACTCATGTGCCTTGAGAGGCGCAAAAGGCTCTGAACTCGTCGGAATCGAAGTTTGACCCATTATCAGTGATGATGCTGTGCGAACTCCATATCTGAATACCAACTCTCTGATGAAGCTGAAAGCAGTGCCAGCATCCAGATTCTTGATAGGCTTAGCTTCAATCCATTTGGTAAAATTGTCGACTACTACTAGCAAGTGAGTGAAGCTGCTTCTGCCTGTTCTCAGTGGTCCAACCATATCTAACCCCCAAACAGCGAAGGGCCAGACGAGTGGAATGGTCTTGAAGGCTGAGGTGGGTTTGTGCGATAGATTGGAATAAAATTGACACCCTTCACACTTGTCGACTATTTCCTTTGCCATTTCATTTGCTCTTGGCCAGTAAAATCCCGCTCGGTATGCTTTAGCCACAATGATCTAAGAGGACGCATGATGATCACAGGTCCCCGAGTGGATATTGTCAAGGATTATCCGACCTTCTTCTGGTGTTATACATTTCTGACCGACTCCAGTCGCGCTTTCTCTGTATAACTGTCCCTTTATCACGGTAAAGGCTTTGGATCGACGGACGATCTGTCGAGCCTCTTCTTCATCCTCTGGGAGCTCTTTCCTTAGGATATACGCGATGTAGTGCTCTGTCCAATCGGGAGTGATGACAAAAACTTCCATGATCAGGTCGACCACGGCTGTAACTTCAACTTCAGTCGAATCTATGACACTTTTTGGTTGTGGAGCTTCTTCGGTGAAAGGATCCTCTTGAACTGATGGTGTATGGATGTGTTCCAAAAACACATTACTGGGAATGGCTTCTCTTTGGAACCTATCTTTGCCAAATCATCAGCCGCTTGATTTTTCAGTCGGGGTAGATGATGGATCTCTAACCCCTCAAATTTCTTCTCTAGCTTTCTCACTGCATTGCAGTAACCAGTCATGGCTGGACTTCTGACGTCCCACTCCTTCATCACCTGATTAACCACCAAATCTGAGTCGCCATAGACCATGAGGCGACGGACGCCAAGTGAAATGGCCATACGCAACCCATACAAAAGTGCTTCATATTCTGCTTTGTTATTGGAGGAATCAAAGTGGATCTGGAGCACATATCTGAGCTTATCTCCTCGAGGGGAAACCAACACTACACCAGCACCGGAACCATTTAGCATCTTAGAACCATCAAAGAACATGGTCCAGTGCTCCGAGTGAACCTATGTCGGTAGTTGCTGTTCAATCCACTCGGCGATGAAATCAACTACTGCTTGGGACTTGAAGGCTTTCTTTGCCTCAAACTTGATATCAAGGGGAAGGAGTTCAATTGCCCATTTTGCCACTCGACTAGTTGCATCTCTATTGTGTAGAATCTCTGATAATGGGGCGTCGCTGACGACTGTGATGGAATGATCAGAGAAATAACTAGCAACCTTCTTCGAGGTCATATAAATCCCATATACAAGCTTGTGATAATGAGGGTATCTTTGCTTTGATGGGGTCAACACTTCGAAAAGATAATATAATGGGCGCTGAACTTTGAAGGCTTTTCCTTCTTCTTACCGCTCGACCGTAAGTACTGTATTGACGACTTGTCTTGTGGCTGCAATGTAAAGCAGCAAAGGCTCTTTGCTGATTGGGGCAGCAAGCACCGGCTGGGTGGAGAGTAGAGCTTTTAGCTCTGCAAATGTTGCATCAGCTTCGGGAGTCCACTCGAACTTGTCTGACTTCTTCATCAGTCGGTAAAGAGGCAATGCCTTTTCACCGAGGCGAGATATGAATCGACTTAAAGTGGCCAAGCATCCAGTAAGCTTCTGGACATCGTGCACACGCACAGGGTGTTTCATTCGGAGTATAGTGCCAACTTTTTCTGGGTTGGCGTCGATTCCTTGTTCGGAAAGAGTTGACGTCGACTGGAGTCTGGGAACCGTTGTCGTGCATGCTCTTCGAGTGCTCGCCAAAGGTCCTCCAGTCGAGTGCACTCAGCCAAGTTGGCCAAACGCGCGTCCTCTAAGGCACGAGCCTCGGGGGTTTCTCCAACGATAGGAGTATGCAGCGCATCCATGTTCCGATGCCGAAGATCTTCCCTTTGTAGCGACGTGAGGGGCTCGAGCTGATATTCTTCGTAGGCGTGCGCCGGATCACCTCCGCCATCAACTCCGCCGGTGCGGGGAAAACCGGGAGGACTACATGGTCCATTGACCATCAGAACCTCCGCCGCTGGATCACTGCTGTCACACTCGGATGCAGTCTCTACGGATCCAATCGAACATGTCGTAGAGAGATTCGTCGGGCTCGATCGCCGCGACTTGGGGAGTGGCGGACTGGCGAGCCACCGCCTGCCTCACCCACCGCTGAAACCTCGACCGACAGGAGCGCTTGCGCCGGCAGGAGACAGGAAGGGAGGATGACACAGGGGTCGACCGATACTGGGTCGACGGTTGCCGCAGGAGGACGCGGCGAATGCACGCGCGGAAGTGCGTCGCCCCGCGGACGGGGAGCGCGTCGATGTCGAGTGGAGCCTCCTGAAGCCAAGCGGAATCTTCGGCGATGAACGTGAGCGCGCCATGATGGATCTCGCGGCCCTCAACCAAAACTCCGCCTGAAACCATAATGAAGGAGATCTGAACAATCGCAACTTCTCCAATAGGTCGCTAGGACACCTGCACCACGGTGGGTGCCAACTGTCGTGGTTCTAAGTCTGATAATAGAATAGGGGGGTAGGAATGGAGAGGCAAGATCCTAGCTATGGAGTAGTTGTATACACAAGATGTTTACGAGTTCAGGCCCTTCTCGGAGGAAGTAACAACCCTACGTCTCGGAGCCCCGAGGTGGTCGACTGTATTATGTGCGTATGAGTTACAGGGGTGCGAACCCTTGACACTGAGGAGGGGGGTGGCTTATATAGAGTCCGCCAGACCCCTCCGGCCCTCAGTTATGTAGGGTTTAAAGTACATTAAGATCGGGGGGTTACTGGTAACGCCCCACATAAAGTGCTATGATGACCATAAAGGCTACTTAATGACAGACCGTTGCATGTAGAGTGACTTTAGATCTCCTGTTGGTCGAGTGGTTGGCTTCATGGTCGAGTATCTTCGAGTCCGTCGAGTGGAATCCTTCCGGGTCGACTGAAAGGAGATTTCTTCTGGAGATGTCCTTGGGGAGGGTGTCTTGGACAGGTCCATGACCCTACCCTAGGTACATGGCTTCATCACTTGGAGCTCGATGATGTTCCTTGTATCTTCATGCATCTTCTTGATGTAGCTTGCTCGTGCACTCACATCCATGTTGGTGCGCTCTTGTAGAGGTAGAGGTAGAATGTCCAAAGGGGACAACGGGTTGAAGCCATAGACGACCTCGAAGGGGGACTTGTCGGTAGTCGAATGTCTTGCACGGTTGTAGGCGTACTCGGCGATGGGTAGACACGCCTCCCACTCCTTGATGTTCTTCTTGATCAACACGCGAAGTAGAGTGGATAGTGTCCGGTTCGTCACCTCTGTTTGGCCGTCGGTTTGAGGATGGTATGCGGATGAGAACAAGAGCTTGATTCCGAGCTTGGCGCATAGCGTCTTCCAAAAGTAACTCAAGAACTTGACATCGCGGTCGGAGACGATTGTCTTTGGTACTCCATGGAGGCGCGAGATTTCCCTACAAAAGAGATTTGCAATGTGTGAAGCATCATCTATCTTGTTGCAAGGAATGAAATGTGCCATTTTAGAAAATCGGTCCACAACAACAAATACGGAATCCTTTCCATTTTGAGTTCTAGGCAAACCAAGTACAAAATCCATGCTAATATCTTCCCAAGGTTGATAAGGAATAGGAAGAGGCATGTAGAGACCATGGGATTGAGCTTTAGACTTAGCTTTGCGGCATGTAGAGCATCAAGTGGTGAAGCGTGAGACGTCGCGGAATATCTTGGGCCAAAAGTAGTTCTTGGAGAGCGTGGCAAAAGTCTTGTCGCGTCCAAAGTGTCCCATGAGTCCGCCTCCATGAGCCTCTTGCAAAATGAGAAAACGAAGAGAAGACTCGGGAATGCATAGTTTGTTAGCTCTCATAAGATAACCATTCTTGATGTAATATTGTTCCCAAGATGTATGCGTCAAACATTTAGCATAATGAATTGCAAAAGATGGATCATTAGCATACATGTCTTTTATGTGCTCAAAGCCAATAACATTCAACTCAAGTTTAGTGACAAGCGTGCATATGCGTGAAAGTGCATCGGCAACTACATTTTCCTTACCCTTAATGTACTTGATCACATAGGGAAAAGATTCAATAAATTCACTCCATTTGGCATGACGCTTGTTCAACTTAGTTTGACCTTTTAAGTACTTAAGAGTTTCATGATCGGTATGGATGACAAACTCATGAGGTCTAAGATAATGTTCCCAAACATGTAGCACACGCACTAAAGCATACAATTCTTTGTCATAGATGGGATAGTTAAGTTGAGCACCAGAAAGATTTTCACTAAAATATGCAATTGCTCGTTTTTCTTGCATCAAAACTCCACCAATTCCGGTACCACTTGCATCACAATGAACCTCAAAAGTTTTGTCAAAATTGGGCAAAGCAAGAATCGGGGCATGAGTAAGCAAAGACTTGAGCTCATCAAAAGCAGTGGATTGCAAAGATCCCCAAACAAAAGGTGCATTCTTCTTACTAAAAGCATGCAAAGGAGCGGCGATAGTGCTAAAGTCTTTCACAAAGCGATGATAAAAACCGGCAAGACCAAGAAAACTTCGCACTTGTTGCAAATTGGTGGGTTGGGGCCAAGTTTTAATTGCTTCAATTTTAGTTTCATCAACATGGACACACTTGGAAGAGACAACAAAACCCAAGAAAACCACTTTGTCAATGCCAAAAGTGCACTTTTTCATGTTGGCATAAAGACTTTCCTTGCGAAGTGTTTGCAAAACGGCCCTAACATGATCAAGATGCTCTTTCATGGTTTTGCTAAACACAAGAATATCATCGAAGTAAACCACAACAAAGACTCCAATATAAGGGCGAAGTACATGATGCATGAGACGCACGAAAGTACCGAGAGCCTACGATAAACCCATAGGAATAACTAACCACTCATATAAGCCAAATTTTGTTTTGAAAGAAGTTTTCCATTCATCACCCTCTTGTACGCGGATTTGATAATAGCCACTTTTAAGATCAATTTTTGAGAAAAAGTTGGCTCCACTAAGTTCATCAAGCATATCATCTAAGTGGGGAATGGGATGCCTATAGCGCATGGTGATAGCATTAATAGGTCTTGTCACACCCTAGCTAGTTCATGCATTAGAGTGTTGCATCATGTCTATTTTTCTCAACAGAAACTTGAAATGGGGATGACAGAACCCCCATCCCCCTCTGAAACCAACTAGGGTTTACTAAAAATATTTTCAATGAACCTGAAATGCCCTTCTAAAATGTCCATCATTTTTGTCTTGGTTCAGAACCTCTGCCAAAAGTGGTGCTCAATTTTCTAGGTCATCCTAAGGTTTTTGAATTAAATCATAAGTATTTGAGTTTGGGCATTTAAATTATATAAATTATTTTAAATGCTCAAATAATCCCAAACTAAAATGTTCCATGCTGGATATATTCCAGTTAGTGGCCATGAGCAGTTTGGTGATTTTTGGAGTTGTCTAGGTATTTTTAGAAAGTCCACAAAGCTACAGAATAAATAAAAAAAGATAAATAAAAAGAGAGAGAGGGAACTAACCTGGCAGCCCACCAGCCAGCCCACCTAGCCGGCCCAGCCCAGCAGCCGCTCCAGCGAGCTGCTTGCCTTCGCCAGGCAGGCAGGCAGGTGCTCGACGGCGGCACCAGCGTGCGCCACGCAGCTGCCCGCCGCCCTGCTTCCTCCCCTCGCCTCTCTGCTGGCCTGGATGAGCTCCACGTCGTGCCCCGAACCCCCTGGACACCTCACTCGCTCACCTGCCTCTCTCCCTCGCCCTCCCACGCCATGGCCGACGCCACCGCAGCCGCACCGTCGCCGTAGTCGCGCTCTCCGTCGTTCTTGCGCCATGCCGTCGTGTCCAGGAGCTCCGCCGCCCTCCTCTTCTTTTATCTAGCCGAGCCCCGAGCGCTCTCTTGCCCCGAGGCCTCTGCACCGACCTCGCCCAACTCCGCCATCGCCGGAGATCCCCTTCGCCGTCGCCGCCGCACCAGCTCGTCCCCGACCGCGCCGTCTGCTTCCTCGAGATCGCCGTGAGCCCAGCTACCTCTCCCCCCTTTCCTTTTTTGCTCTCGAGCCCCGTAGCGACTGCACGAAGCTCACCCGCACGCACCGCCGCGGAGCTCGTCGCCGACGTGACTCCGGCCACCCACTGGCCACACCACCATGTCCAACGCACTCACCGCACACGCAGGAACCCGTAGCACCTCACCACGAGCCTCGCCGTGCCCCGTAGCTTCAGGTTCATCATCACCCGAACTCCGGCGACCGCCAAAGTCGTCGCCGGCGCCGTTTCCGGCCACCCCGAGCTCAACCAACACCACCAAGAGCTGCGGCTTGCTCCCAGCTACACGTAGATGCCCTCCGCGGCTCTTTTGGTCGCCGGAATGCACAAAACCACTCTCGCCGCCGCGTTCGGCCTCGCCGGCGGCTAAACGCCGGTGAGTTGACCCCGCTGACCCCTCGTTTGACCACGGGTGGGCCCAGTTTGACCCCCCTGGGTCAATGACAGGTGGGGCCCAGCCCTGTTAACTAATCAGGATTAGTTTTAATTAATATTTAGTTAAACTAATTACACTGACACACGGGACCCACTAGTCAGGGTTGACCTGGACTGTTCCGTTGACCGTTGACGTCATCCTGACGTAATGCTGACGCAGTAATTTATTTACTGGAATTATTATTACACAGGAAATTCCAGTAAATACCACAAACTTTAAAAAATCATAGAAATTAATCTGTAACTCCAAATGCAAAGTTTTATATATGAAAAATGATCAGAAAAATCCAATCTATCCATCTGTACTGGTTTCATGCATGTTTAAGCAAGCTAACCTGATGTTTAGTGCAGAACAAGATAAAGCACTTAAAAGGGCCATTTATGAGTTTGAAACTTGAATCTTTGATTCAAAATGGTTCAAACCCATCTGGTCTTAGTTGCATTAGCCCAATACACTCATTTTGCCATGTCTCATGCATGCATCATATTGTTGCATATTGTTTGGTGATGTTTGTGTATCGGTGCTCTTTGCGGCAGGTTCTGCCTCCGAGGAGTACCACGATTACCCTAACGAAGAACAATATCAGTGCATCGACCCATCAGGCAAGCAACCAACCATTTGATCATATCGATACAATCCCATGTTCTCGCTTCTGCTCTCTTTTACTGCATTAAGACAACGCGTTTCAAACTGCTGTGTGCTACGGTAGTTGAACCCATTTCCTCTGCATGACCTGTCATTGCCACAGTAACTAGATGAAACCCACTAGCATGTGTAGGAGTTGATTGAGCCATATGTATGTGTTGTTCCTACCTTGCTATGCCTGCTATGCTTAGAGTCGTGTCAGGTCTGGTTCATCTGGGTGATGGGCTAGAGTGAAATGATCATGCCGGTAATGAGAGTGATGTGTTGAACACGATTTGGTAAAGGTATCGATGAAAGGCCATGTAGGAGTACATGGTGGGTTGTTTCATTGAAGCCGACCTTAAGCACTGAGATCTGTATGTGTGATTTAAGATTCAGCTACTACCATGCATTGGGCCCTGAAATATGACCCCGCTCGACTTCTTATTCACCCTAGTCCTCTGTCCAGGAGTTGCAAGTAGTTTCTGGTGTTTGTAGCTTACTGGAGGCCGTGGGCAGCGCTGACCCGCGGGGTGGGCTGTGATGCGGTAGGTACGTGGCCGGGTATACCGGGCACCCGTTAGGTGTCTCGGAACCCTGTACACATCGTTCGGGGCCGTATGTGGAACCCCGGCCGGACTCCCTGCGGATGGAACCTGAATAGGCGATAAACCTGGACTAGAGACTTAGGTGTTTAGGTAGGTCGTGGTCTACACCCACGTCGGCTTTCGCTTGAAGTCTGCCGAGCACATGTCGTGTGCAGACGCTAAGTGGTGGAAACATGTATGAAGAAGTACACCCCTGCAGGGTTAACATGATCTATTCGAATAGCCGCGTCCGCGGTAAAGGACTACTTGGTTGCCTATACAGTTCATAGACAAGTAAATGGATACTACTAAAAATCTCAAGATAAGCGTGAGTGCCGAGGATGGCTCTTCCGTAGGATGACGGAGGTGGATCCTCGGTGGAGTATTGAAGTGGTGTGTAGTGGACTCGTGTGCGCAAAACCATTTCAAGTTGGTGTCTCGTAGGATAGCTTAGCCAAGAGTCAAAGCTGGCTTGCTGCAATAACCCCACCAACCCTTCTTGATAATGTGCATGTATGTAGGATCTGATGTAAGTCTTGCTGAGTACCTTTGTACTCATGTTGCTTTAATTTACATTTTTCAGAAGACGCTGCAACCCCTTCTGATGGGTTCTTCGTAGACGTTGACATCGATGAGTAGACTGAGGCCCAGGTGGTGATCCTGAGCTTGTGAAGGACCACGTAGTATAGCCAGGCTTTCCCAAGCCTCTTTTATTTTACTAGTTGTCTGTACTCAGACAAGTTACTTCCGCTGTTGGCTTGTATGTCTGTATGACTTGAATGCTGGGTCGTGTGACCCGTACTTGTGTGTATGATATGTATGGCTCCCTGAGCCTTTAAATAAAGTACTTGTGTTGTAGAGTCATGTTGTGATGCCTTGTTGTATTTGCACATATCGAGCATATTGTGTGTATGATTGAAATGCTTGGTATGTGTGGGATCTGACTATCTAGTTGTTTATTCTTAGTAGCCTCTCTTACCGGGAAATGTCTCCTAGTGTCTCCACTGAGCCTTGGTAGCTTGCTACTGCTCCGGAACACTTAGGCTGGCCGGCATGTGTCCTTCTTCGTTCCTGTGTCTGTCCCTTCGGGGAAATGTCACGCGATGGATACCGGAGTCCTGTTAGCCCGCTACAGCCCGGTTTACCGGAGTCCTGCTAGCCCAGTGCTACAGCCCGGATTCACTTGCTGATGACCGACACGTTCGATGCTGGGTCATGGATGCCTGTCCCTGTAAGTCTGTGCCACTTTGGGTTTACGACTAGCCATGTCAGCCCGGGCTCCTTACCATATGGATGCTAGCGACACTATCATATACGTGTGCCAAAAGGCGCAAACGGTCCCGGGCAAAGGTAAGACGACACCCGTGGGAATACCGTGCGTGAGGCCGCAAAGTGATATGAGGTGTTACATGCTAGATCGATGTGGCATCGAGTCGGGGTCCTGACAGCGTTGTCATCAGAGGCGGACTGCCTGTAGGTTCTCCAAGCCAAACTGGTCGATGTTGAGTCTAGAAATGCTTTAGTTATATGTAGGGGAATTGATTGTGGGATGGAACATAAGGCTCTTTTTACTTCTCTATCTCATGACATTCTGATCTGAGTCAGTCTATTCTTCCACCGGGGGTTAAGGAATTAGGATCTCCCCTCTCTATCAGGTTCACGTGTTACTAATCAGTAGTACCTTATAGGTTGATGGATACAAGCCTAGTTCAGTTCTACTACCCCATTATGTTGCTAAGATGGACCCAGAACCTTGATATGATGTTGTTGAGTGTCTATGCAATTCTTTGCAAAATGCCTCAAAATCCTTTTGAGCATTTACAGCCGTTATGCTGTCCAATTTCTGCCAGGAATCTTAATGTTTGTGTTTATCATGTTCCAGATGGCTTCCCGTCCTCAGAATCAAGTGGTTCGTTTGACTCGATGTCTAGATGTACCCGGCCATACTGCCATGTTGGTCAGGGTAATGACTGAGGCAGGGTACCGTTGGTATCCTGAGTACACGGTCGAAGAGCAATTCCGAGACTTTAATCAAAGTCAATATTTTTGCACTGTCAGGATATTTCCATCTTATCCTGGATCTACCGAGCCCCTCCACTGCTCCTATGGACTCGGGGTTACTATTGAGATGGCTGTGCAGGATGCTGCCTACTCTATGATGACCATCATGCGAGTCAGGACTGGCCTATTTCGGGACTCCGACTTCCGGTATATGCCAGCTTCACTCCCGGGAGCACAAGGGTATCTCCAGGCTATCTATGCTGACTCCACTCAGGAGGACTCACTAACCCGCACCACTGCACAGTTGCTTGAAGACAAGGACCGTGAAAATCGGGCCTTGAGACTGGAGCTTTTCAATACCCGTGCTGATCATTGGGCCACTTTGACTCGGTTTGCACCGGCTGTGCAAGCTGGATATATGGATATGCGAGATCTCTATCCTGTGAGATCTGCTCTGCCAGACATGATGGATTGGCGTGATGTAGGAGGCATCACCCCACCTCGTGGTCCCCGCAGGCCACCGTTTGTTGGTCCAAGACCTCATCCTAGCCCCTATGGTCCACAAGCTCCACGGGACCGACTGTTTCCGGATGATCACGTTGAGCTTCCAGGCTATGGAGGTGACTTCTATGAAGACTACTACGGAGCTGTCTGAGTTAGTAGTAGTATCACTAGTATCGTACTAGTTGTATCGTCCACCGTCCTGCGTGACTCGTGGGATATGACTTAGCTTGTACCGCCTTCCGGAGGTGTAGAAAAATAATGTATAGGAGCTTGGAATGCCTCCGATGAGATGTAATCCTCTTTCACCGTAGTAGTACTTTGTTTGGTTTTGTACTAAACCTTGTATGGTGTGTATGACGATGGAATAAAAGAAGCAGTTTCTGTATCTACCATGTCATACGGATGATCATCTTACATTCCAAGTTATCCATTACATTCTACATTTCTATGCCAGAATCCTACCATCCTGGACTAAACCATTGTCTTGTTTTCCTAGGATGGTTAACACCCGCACCAACCCTGCTCCCCCAGAGCAGGCCGAAGGCAGCAGAGTTGGGGAAACAAACCTGCCTCACCCTCCTTCTCTGGCCGAGGTTATGCTGGAGGCCGAGAGAAACAAGCGGGAGACCAACCGTTTGTTGGAGCGCATCGAGCAAAACACGGCACACCATCAGAGGAATAACTTGGTGTCACTCAGTGATTTCATCAAGTTACATCCACCCACTTTCCACCACTCCGTCGAGCCCCTCGACGCTGATGACTGGCTTCGCAGTATTACTCACAAGCTACGCTCTGCACTCGTAGCTGAGGCTGACAAGGTCACATTTGCTGCATATCATCTTGAAGGCCCCGCCAGTCTCTGGTGGGAGAACTATGGAGCCATGCGCCCAGTGGGCCAGGTCACAACTTGGGCTGAATTCAGCGAGGCTTTCCGTGAACATCACATTCCGGAGGGTCTTATGGACCGTAAACGTGAGGAGTTCTGCAGTTTCACTCAAGGCCGACTCTCTGTGGATGCATACAGCAGGGAGTTCGGTAACCTAGCACGGTATGCAACTGAGGAAGTTTCCACTAATGCCAAGAAGCAAGCAAGGTTCCGCAAGGGACTTAGCCCTGAGCTTCGCCGTGACCTCCGTCTGCATGAGTGCACATCTTTTCAGAAGCTTGTTAACAAAGCCATCAGTGCTGAGTCTGGTCAGACTGATTATGAAGCAACACGCAAGCATGGCCGTGACATGGGTTCCTCATCCGGTGCTGGTCCTCAGAAGCGCCGGGTGTGGGTGCCTAACACTGCCCTGCCACCCAGGTTCACACCGAGGCCATCCTATCAGGCGCCTCGTCCAGCTCAACAGTTTGCACCAGCCAAGCCCTATGGTGGTCCAACCAACAATGCTCCTCCATGCACCAGCTCCGTGACATGCTTCAAGTGTGGGGAATCGGGCCACTACCTGCGCGAGTGTCCCCAGACCAACCCAACCAATCTGGAAAAGCTGTTGGCCGTGGCAAGCCGACAGGGAAAGCGTTCTACGCCAAGCCGGCCACCGCTGCACGTGGCCATGTCAACTGTATCTCTGCTGAAGAAGCTCAAGAGGATCCCAACGTCGTTCTTGGTATGCTCCTTGTTAATTGCCACCTGGCATCTATTCTTTTCGATACTAGAGCATCTCATTCATTCATATCCAAAAATTATGCTCGTTTGCATAACACCGCATTCTGTGACATGCCGTCCACTATGGAAATTTCTACTCCTGGTTCTAGATGGCAAACCTCTAGAGTAAGCCATGGAAATGAAATTCAAGTCGACAGACTTGTTTTTCTCGCATCTTTGATAGCTCTCAAATCTTCGGATATTAATATCATCTTGGGTATGGATTGGATGTCAGCCCATCATGCCAAGATTGATTGCTTCTCTAGGACTGTTCAACTCACCCATCCTTCGGGAAAGATAGTCAATGTCTTGACCCGAGTAGCCAAGCGACAGCTATTTTCTCTTAACGCCAGTCCTTTGCCAGACCTCGAAGACGTTCCGGTAGTCCGTGACTTTCCGGATGTCTTTCCAGAAGAATTGCCAGGTGTTCCACCTGACAGAGATGTCGAGTTCGTAATAGATCTTATTCCAGGAACTGTCCCAATTTCTAGAAGACCCTATAAAATGGCACCACTAGAACTAGCCGAGCTTAAGAAACAACTCGATGAGTCCTTGAAAAAGGGTTTCATCCGTCCTAGTTCGTCTCCATGGGCTTGTCCCGTCCTCTTCGTCAAGAAGAAGGATGGTACGGATCGGATGGTTGTAGATTATCGACCAGTCAACCTGGTCACGATCAAGAACAAGTATCCGCTCCCCAGGATCAACGACCTGTATGATCAGCTCGCTGGATCCTCAGTCTTCTCCAAAATGGATTTGAGGTTGGGCTACCATCAAATCAAAATCAGGAACGGGGACATTCCTAAAACGGCCTTTGTTACTCGTTATGGCCAATACGAGTACACCGTCATGTCCTTCGGTTTAACCAACGCTCCAGCCACTTTCTCTCGCTTAATGAACTCAATCTTCATGGAGTATTTGGATAAATTCGTCGTGGTTTACCTCGATGATATACTCATCTACTCCAAGAACGAAGAAGAACATGCCGAGCATCTAAGGCTAGTGTTGATGAAACTTCGAGAGCATCGCCTTTATGCCAAGTTCTCTAAATGCGAATTTTGGTTACCAGAAGTGACCTATCTAGGACATGTAATTTCTGGTAAGGGTATTGCTGTCAACCCCGAGCGAGTTCAAGCCGTCCTTAACTGGACTCCACCTGAATCGGTCAAGCAAGTTCGGAGTTTCCTTGGCTTAGCGAGCTATTGTCGCCGCTTTGTCGAGAACTTCTCCAAGGTTGCCAAACCTCTAACTGAACTCCTCAAGAAAGATAACAAGTTCGAGTGGACTCCACAATGTGAGCACAGCTTTCAGGAACTGAAAAGACGCCTGACATCTGCTCCCGTACTGGTACCACCAGATTTCCCTAAGGACTTTGTTATCTATTGCGACGCCTCGCGACAAGGACTAGGTTGCATTCTTATGCAAGATCGTCACGTAATTGCTTATGCTTCACGGCAATTGCACCCACATGAGGAGAACTATCCTACTCATGATCTAGAGCTTGCAGCTGTAGTCCATGCACTCAAAACCTGGCGACATTACCTCCTCGGTAATCGTTGCGAAATCTTCACTGATCACCAAAGTCTGAAGTACATATTCACCCAACCGGATTTGAAACTCAGGCAAAGACGTTGGGTTGAGTTGATCATGGATTTCGACTTAGGGATAACTTACACCCCTGGAAAAGCCAATGTCATGGCTGATGCACTAAGTCGTAAATCCTATTGTAACAATCTGATGTTACAACAAAGTCAACCGCTCCTCCATGAGGAATTTCGGAAGCTTAATCTTCACATCGTTCCTCAAGGATTTCTTTCCACCTTGGTGGCGAAACCTACTCTTATGGATCAAATTATCGCTGCCCAAAAGCGAGATAAAGGAATATCTAGAATCAAGGAGAACATTGCTAGCGGAGGTGCTAGATGTTTCTCCACAAATGATCATGGTGTTGTGTACTTTGAGAACCGTTTAGTGGTTCCCAAGAACCAGCATCTACGGCAGTTGATCCTTAAGGAGGCTCATGAATCTCCTCTCACCATTCATCCCGGTAGTACCAAGATGTATCAGGACCTACGCCAGAGGTTCTGGTGGACTAGGATGAAGAGAGACATTGCTCAGTTTGTTGCTAGTTGTGACGTCTGTCGTCGTGTAAAAGCAGAGCATCAACGGCCTGCTGGCACCCTTCAACCTTTAGCTATTCCTGAATGGAAATGGGATAAAATTGGTATGGATTTCATCACCGGTTTTCCCAGGACCAAGAGAGGGAATAACGCTATCTTCGTCGTTGTCGATCGTCTTTCCAAAGTAGCCCATTTCTTGCCTGTTCGCGAGAGTATAACCGCTAGTCAACTAGCAGACTTGTACATCTCCCGAATAGTATCCCTCCATGGTGTTCCACTGGAAATTAACTCGGATCGAGGAAGTCTCTTCACCTCTCGATTTTGGGAAAGTTTCCAAAATGCTATGGGAACCCGCCTTTCCTTTAGCACTGCTTTTCACCCTCAATCAAGTGGTCAAGTAGAACGTGTCAACCAGATTCTAGAAGACATGCTTCGAGCTTCTGTTATCTCATTCGGAATGGATTGGGAGAAATGCCTTCCATTTGCCGAATTTGCTTATAACAACAGCTATCAATCTAGCTTGGGTAAAGCCCCTTTTGAAGTTCTCTATGGACGAAGGTGTCGAACGCCTCTTAACTGGTCAGAAACCGGGGAAAGACAATTCTTTGGCCCGGACATGATCCAGGAAGCAGAAGAGCAAGTTCGCATTGTTCGTGAAAAGTTGAAAACAGCCCAATCTCGTCAAAAGAGTCAATATGACCGAAAACATAAGGCTATGACTTTTGAGGTTGACGAGAAGGCTTACCTTCGGGTTACTCCTCTGAAGGGAACCCATCGTTTCGGTATCAAAGGCAAATTGGCTCCTCGCTACATTGGACCCTTTCGCATTCTCGCTAAACGAGGAGAAGTTGCCTACCAATTGGAACTACCTCCGCATCTCTCCAGAGTCCACGACGTCTTCCACGTTTCTCAACTCAGGCGTTGCTTCTCGGATCCTATCCGTGGAGTGGACCACGAAACGCTTGATCTTCAAGATAATCTCACGTATCGAGAGTACCCCGTTCGTATCCTCGATCAAGCCGAGCGTACCACTCGACGTCATAATATCAAGTTTCTCAAGGTTCAATGGTCGCACCATTCTGAGAAGGAAGCAACTTGGGAAAGGGAGGATCGTCTTCGACTTGAGTACCCCGCCTTCTTTCCGGAGGAACCTAAATCTCGGGACGAGATTCTTTTGAGTGGGGGTGAGTTGTCACACCCTAGCTAGTTCATGCATTAGAGTGTTGCATCATGTCTATTTTTCTCTACAGAAACTTGAAATGGGGATGACAGAACCCCCAGCCCCCTCTGAAACCAACTAGGGTTTACTAAAAATATTTTCAATGAACCTGAAATGCCCTTCTAAAATGTCCATCATTTTTGTCTTGGTTCAGACCCTCTGCCAAAAGTGGTGCTCAATTTTCTAGGTCATCCTAAGGTTTTTGAATTAAATCATAAGTATTTGAGTTTGGGCATTTAAATTATATAAATTATTTTAAATGCTCAAATAATCCCAAACTAAAATGTTCCTTGCTGGATATATTCCAGTTAGTGGCCATGAGCAGTTTGGTGATTTTTGGAGTGTCTAGGTATTTTTAGAAAGTCCACAAAGCTACAGAATAAATAAAAAAAGACAAATAAAAAGAGAGAGAGGGAAGTAACCTGGCAGCCCACCAGCCAGCCCACCTAGCCGACCCAGCCCAGCAGCCGCTCCAGCGAGCTGCTTGCCTTCGCCAGGCAGGCAAGCAGGTGCTCGACGGCGGCACCAACGTGCGCCACGCAGCTGCCCGACGCCCTGCTTCCTCCCCTCGCCTCTCTGCTGGCCTGAGCTCCATGTCATGCCCCGAACCCCCTGGACACCTCACTCGCTCACCTACCTCTCTCCCTCGCTCTCCCACGCCATGGCCGACGCCACCGCAGCCGCACCGTCGCCGTAGTCGCGCTCTCCGTCGTTCTTGCGCCGTGTCTCGTGTCCAGGAGCTCCGCCGCCCTCCTCTTCTTCGAGCTATCCGAGCCCCGAGCGCTCGCTTGCCCCGAGGCCTCTGCACCGACCTCGCCCGACTCCGCCATCGCCGGAGATCCCCTTCGCCGTCGCCGCCGCACCAGCTCGTCCCCGACCGCGCCGTCTGCTTCCTCGAGATCGCCGTGAGCCCAGCTACCTCTCCCCCCTTTCCTTTTTCGCTCTCGAGCCCCGTAGCGACTGCACGAAGCTCACCCGCACGCACCGCCGTGGAGCTCGTCGCCGACGTGACTCCGGCCACCCACTGGCCACACCACCATGTCCAACGCACTCACCGCACACGCAGGAACCCGTAGCACCTCACCACGAGCCTCGCCGTCCCCCGTAGCTTCGGGTTCATCATCACCCGAACTCCGGTGACCGCCAAAGTCGTCGCCGGCGCCGTTTCCGGCCACCCCGAGCTCAACCAACACCACCAAGAGCTGCGGCTTGCTCCCAGCTACACGTAGATGCCCTCCGCGGCTCTTTTGGTCACCGGAATGCACAAAACCACTCTCGCCGCCGCGTTCGGCCTAGCCGGCGGCTAAACGCCGGTGAGTTGACCCCGCTGACCCCTCGTTTGACCATGGGTGGGCCCAGTTTGACCCCCCTGGGTCAATGACAGGTGGGGCCCAGCCCTGTTAACTAATCAAGATTAGTTTTAATTAATATTTAGTTAAACTAATTACACTGACACACGGGACCCACTAGTCAGGGTTGACCTGGACTGTTCCATTGACCGCTGACGTCATCCTGACGTAATGCTGACGTAATAATTTATTTACTGGAATTATTATTACACAGGAAATTCCAGTAAATACCACAAACTTTAAAAAATCATAGAAATTAATCTGTAACTCCAAATGCAAAGTTTTATATATGAAAAATGATCAGAAAAATCCAATCTATCCATCTGTACTGGTTTCATGCATGTTTAAGCAAGCTAACCTGATGTTTAGTGCAGAACAAGATAAAGCACTTAAAAGGGTCATTTATGAGTTTGAAACTTGAATCTTTGATTCAAAATGGTTCAAACCCATCTGGTCTTAGTTGCATTAGCCCAATACACTCATTTTGCCATGTCTCATGCATGCATCATATTGTTGCATATTGTTTGGTGATGTTTGTGTATCGGTGCTCTTTGCGGCAGGTTCTGCCTCCGAGGAGTACCATGATTACCCTAACGAAGAACAATATCAGTGCATCGACCTTTCAGGCAAGCAACCAACCATTTGATCATATCGATACAATCCCATGTTCTCGCTTCTGCTCTCTTTTACTGCATTAAGACAACGCGTTTCAAACTGCTGTGTGCTACGGTAGTTGAACCCATTTCCTCTGCATGACCTGTCATTGCCACAGTAACTAGATGAAACCCACTAGCATGTGTAGGAGTTAATTGAGCCATATGTATGTGTTGTTCCTACCTTGCTATGCCTGCTATGCTTAGAGTCGTGTCAGGTCTGGTTCATCTGGGTGATGGGCTAGAGTGAAATGATCATGCCGGTAATGAGAGTGATGTGGTGAACACGATTTGGTAAAGGTATCGATGAAAGGCCATGTAGGAGTACATGGTGGGTTGTTTCATTGAAGCCGACCTTAAGCACTGAGATCTGTATGTGTGATTTAAGATTCAGCTACTACCATGCATTGGGCCCTGAAATATGACCCCGCTCGACTTCTTATTCACCCTAGTCCTCTGTCCAGGAGTTGCAAGTAGTTTCTGGTGTTTGTAGCTTACTGGAGGCCGTGGGCAGCGCTGACCCGCGGGGTGGGCTGTGATGCGGTAGGTACGTGGCCGGGAATACCGGGCACCCGTTAGGTGTCTCGGAACCCTGTACACATCGTTCGGGGCCGTATGTGGAACCCCGGCCGGACTCCCTGCGGATGGAACCTGAATAGGCGATAAACCTGGACTAGAGACTTAGGTGTTTAGGTAGGTCGTGGTCTACACCCACGTCGGCTTTCGCTTGAAGTCTGCCGAGCACATGTCGTGTGCAGACGCTAAGTGGTGGAAACATGTATGAAGAAGTACACCCCTGCAGGGTTAACATGATCTATTCGAATAGCCGCGTCCGCGGTAAAGGACTACTTGGTTGCCTATACAGTTCATAGACAAGTAAATGGATACTACTAAAAATCTCAAGATAAGCGTGAGTGCCGAGGATGGCTCTTCCGTAGGATGACGGAGGTGGATCCTCGGTGGAGTATTGAAGTGGTGTGTAGTGGACTCGTGTGCGCAAAACCATTTCAAGTTGGTGTCTCGTAGGATAGCTTAGCCAAGAGTCAAAGCTGGCTTGCTGCAATAACCCCACCAACCCTTCTTGATAATGTGCATGTATGTAGGATCTGATGTAAGTCTTGCTGAGTACCTTTGTACTCATGTTGCTTTAATTTACATTTTTCAGAAGACGCTGCAACCCCTTCTGATGGGTTCTTCGTAGACGTTGACATCGATGAGTAGACTGAGGCCCAGGTGGTGATCCTGAGCTTGTGAAGGACCACGTAGTATAGCCAGGCTTTCCCAAGCCTCTTTTATTTTACTAGTTGTCTGTACTCAGACAAGTTACTTCCGCTGTTGGCTTGTATGTCTGTATGACTTGAATGCTGGGTCGTGTGACCCGTACTTGTGTGTATGATATGTATGGCTCCCTGAGCCTTTAAATAAAGTACTTGTGTTGTAGAGTCATGTTGTGATGCCTTATTGTATTTGCACATATCGAGCATATTGTGTGTATGATTGAAATGCTTGGTATGTGTGGGATCTGACTATCTAGTTGTTTATTCTTAGTAGCCTCTCTTACCGGGAAATGTCTCCTAGTGTCTCCACTGAGCCTTGGTAGCTTGCTACTGCTCCGGAACACTTAGGCTGGCTGGCATGTGTCCTTCTTCGTTCCTGTGTCTGTCCCTTCGGGGAAATGTCATGCGATGGATACCGGAGTCCTATTAGCCCGCTACAGCCCGGTTTACCGGAGTCCTTCTAGCCCAGTGCTACAGCCCGGATTCACTTGCTGATGACCGACACGTTCGATGCTGGGTCATGGATGCTTGTCCCTGTAAGTCTGTGCCACTTTGGGTTTACGACTAGCCATGTCAGCCCGGGCTCCTTACCATATGGATGCTAGCGACACTATCATATACGTGTGCCAAAAGGCGCAAATGGTCCCGGGCAAAGGTAAGACGACACCCGTGGGAATACCGTGCGTGAGGCCGCAAAGTGATATGAGGTGTTACATGCTAGATCGATGTGGCATCGAGTCGGGGTCCTGACAGGTCTACAATCGGAACACAAGCGGAAGCTTCCATCGGACTTAGGCACAAGTATAACGGGAACGACACAAGGGCTTAAGCTTTCACTTACATGACCGTTGTCGATTAGTTGTTGTACTTGCTGTTGAATCTCCTTGGTTTCTTTGGGATTGACACGGTATGGAGCTTTGTTTGGAAGGGGTGCTCCGGGGATGAGGTCGATTCGATGCTCAATGCCTCATAGAGGAGGTAGACCCGGAGGTAGCTCATCCGGGAAAACATCTTGAAATTCCCGCAAAAGAGATTGAAACATGAAAGGTAGCTCGTGAGCGGTGTTAGTTTTTGGTTCTCCATCCTTGCACACAAGGACAAAGTGCATCACACTCGATGGGTTCTCACACACTTCTCTCATCTCACTTTTTGTGGCAAAGAGTATGAGGTTTTTCTCTCTAGGCGAAGAGGCGCTCAAGTTTGGCTTGTTGCTCTCACTCATGTTTGGGTGGCTCACTTTCTCACTCTTCTCTCTATGGTGGGCGGCTTGCTTATCGGCTATCACTTGACTAGGAGACATAGGTCGTAGCACATACTCCGTCCCTTTCATCTTGAAGCTATAGTGATTGGTACGCCCATTGTGGATGACACCACGGTCAAATTGCCATGGTCGACCAAGAAGGAGGTGGCAAACGGTCATTGGGACCACATCACACTCCAAAGTGTCCTCATATGCACCAATTTTGAAGGAGACTTGGATCGTATGCTCAACTCGTATAGTTTCGGAGTCACTTAGCCATTGAACCTTGTAGGGGTGCGGGTGCTTCCTCTTGACCAATTGAAGCTTGGAGCATAGTTCTTCACTTGCCAAGTTGTGGCAACTACCTCCATCGATGATGACCTTGACGGACCTTCCATTGATGCCGGCCTTGGTGTGGAAGATATGGCATCGTTGGTCTTCTTCTTGTTGATGTTGAAGTGTCAAGACCTTGGAGACAACTAGAGCGGGGCTCGAATCCTCATCACAACAGACTCTATCATCTTCATCCTCGTTCACGCGCCGGTGCATGGCCACTTGCTCAAGAGCTTCCATTTCATCTTCACTCATTGAGTCGTAGGTGCCATCGTCACTGAGGATCATGGTGCGCTTGTTTGTGCATTGGAAGGACTTGTGGCCTCGGCCGCCACATGTGAAACACTTGATTGAACTTGTCTTGACGGTTTCGTCAGTCATAGTAGATGAAGAAGCACGCGGCTTGAAGTTGCTTGTCGTAGGAGGAAGACCACTTGAACTTGACGAAGGTTTCTTGTAGCTTGTCCTGTCGTCGTTGCTTGGAGAAGGCTTGGTTGATGTAGATGTTGGAGGAGTTGTTGAAGCTTGATTGTTGGAGTAGCCGTATGTCTTGGATGAGTACTTGGCGTACTTGAAGTCATCTCGCACTTGACGTTCCGCCTTGGTCGCTTGATGCATGAGCTCGATGAGGCTGGAGTAGGGTTGGAAGTCGGCGATCTTCTTGATGGGATGATTGAGTCCATTCAAGAATCGTGCCAATGTTTGCTCATCATCTTCCTTGACATTGGCTCGAATCATGGCTATCTGCATTTCCTTGTAGTATTCTTCAACACTCCTTGTTCCTTGTTTGAGGAGTTGTAGCTTCTTGAAGAGATCACAGTTAACACAAAATCAACGGATATAAAAGAGTGACTTATGAAGAACTGTGAAAGCCTCCATCCTTTATTATTAGGTAAAGATAGGATAGGATTGAGAGGAGCCATGTGTCCACGTACTCTCCCGGGGCATTGTGACACCCGAATAATTAAGCTAGTGAATAATTAAGCTAGTGTGCCTGCTCCCTATGATTGTCCCACTCGGGGTGCTCGCTCATATGATGAACGCTACTGATGGAAGGTCACCTTGGAGCAGACCGGAGATTTAATACAAGATTCAGTTCCCAATTGCTACTACCTACTCCCTCCGTCCGAAAATACTTGTCATAAAAATGGATAAAATAAGATGTATCTAGACGTGTTTTAGTTCTAGATACATCTCTTTTTGTCCATTTTGGTGACAAGTATTTCCGGACGGAGGGAGTACTCTCAACTATCATTCTTTCGAGCAGTTTGTTTAGTTACTTCAGTCCATATGGCAGTACTTCACTATTATTATTATTATTATTATGGTCAAACCGTACACTCTAGGCAATGGGCGACACTTGTTGCTTATTCTTATGGTATTGTGTAACTACTCTGCAGTCTAAGTTTGAGTTGTACTACTGTTTTAGTTTTGAATCATCTCGTGTTGTCGGCATTGTCAATCTTTGAGACCGCAGTGCCACATTCTGCCAATCTCTTGACAAATATTGGACCTGCTTATCTGATGTCAGATTTGTGTTGAAATCTGCTGGTAAAATTGGCACTGCACAAGTTGGTTGTGTATTTTCAAGATTATGTACCATCTGCTCAAAGCAATGTTGCAGGTTTGTTTTCTCCTAGTTTGTTCAGAACAACAATCTTAGACAAATATAGTTAGAGGAATTCACACAGGCACTAGATGTGTTTGTATGATTCAACTGGTAAATGACAGATGTAATCAGGGGAAATTCTACTGGTATAATTGATTTAACCTGGTGGTGCTTGTTGAAGTTCCAATGTACGTATATGTTTTCACCCGCCAATAGTCTAGTTAGAACCAAGTCCATTTGTGCGAGATAGCATCAACCAAGTCCTTCCTTATGATGCAGGGTGCCTATATAGAAAGGGAGAGAGGGGGGCTAGGCGAGCGGATTTTCAGCGCATGGTGTCCAATGTGCACGTTATTATGGGCCTGCCTTCACGCTTCGTGATCCGGTATCCTGTGTCCACGCTGGAATATTGCACAGTCTACCTTGGATATACGGCCGAATACGAGTACAACATCGGAACAAGACGCGTGAAGGACAAACTTCCTTTTACACGAAAAACCGAATGAGGGTTCCCTTTTACAGAAACCCCCCTCGGGGGCTCCCACGATCGCCAAGGCGATCTGGCGGCGATAGAGGATGAATGAGTGTGAGATGGTGGATTCACCGGAGCAGAGGGGATCGACTACTGGAGGGGGCTACGAGGTGGCCCTCTTCAGCGGAACGAGATCCTCTGACGTTGGCGATTCCAAGTCAGAGGGATGTCCTTCACTTGGCACCGTCCATCAACCATCTGACGGCAGCAAATTGAAGAAAAAATTAATGCATGTGCAAGCACATTGGAGTATTCATGTACAATTCTCAAAAATGCTAGCCCACCAAATGACTTGTCGAGTAATGCATGTCTAAAGAAAAAGGAGGTCCAAACAAAGAGTTCAAAATGAAAACAAAATTGGCTTGATAAGAAGCACAAGACTAGGAAAAAGAGAGAAAGCAGAGCTACATCACAGTTGGTTGAAGAGGTATGTTGCTAAACAATAAAGTGCTTTCGGTGTTATCATTATGTCCATTAATTCTCACAGCCTCCAATTTTCTTTCAAACAAAGATGCGGGAGGTCGGGGAAGTGGCAGGTGGTGGTGGTGGTGCACAAGTTGCAAATGATAGAGTTTATAGGGATAATGCAGAGGTGCCTGAAGGTTACAAGACCAACCTTAGCTTCACTCAGTTGCTGATGGTATAATCTTGCTCCTGTAGTTTAAAAATCTAAAATGGTCCTACTAGAGATTGCAAAATCTTGCTCATACGGTATTCTTATTTATTTAATTTTCAGGGGCCAATTACAGATGATCTTTTCACTGGGTCATGGTGAAGTACTGTTGTTTTTGGGCAAATGAATGAGAGAGCAAACAAGCATTGGTGGGCAAGTTCAGTTCTGGGCAACACTTGACATCGAGTTCAGTTCAAGATAACATTTTGCCATATCTCCCAGAGATATGTTACCCTATTTTGGCATCTATTTTGTTCTATATGCATATCTCCTATGGGTGGGCCACCGCGGACGCCGGCGGCGGGCGGCGGCGGGCCGTCCCGCTTCGTTCCTCGTGGTGGCTCTAGGGCCCCGGCCCGGCGTCCGGTTGGCCCTGCGGCGGGACGTGGTGCTGGCGTGGGTGCCGTCGGTGGTTATTCTGGAGATGGCATCCTCGCTCCGCCGCCTTCTCGTGGTGCGAACCGTAACTCCTCTCACTCCCAGGTTTCTAATCCCATCCTCACCTGCTTCGCGTGTCATCGCCTTGGCCATTTCCAGTCTCGGTGCGAGAACCCTCCTTTCTGTCTCATCTGTAGGGAGGATGGACACCTAACGGTGGACTGTCAGAGTAGGATCAAGCCCCCCTCCTTCGTCCATTTTGGGATTGGCCTCCCGGGTTGCTCTTTTTTTGCCATGGACAAGGAAGTCTCCGCAGCTGCTCCCATTCCCTCCCTGTCCAACGAGGGTGTCATTACTGTCCAAGACAAGCATATCTCTTCACAAGCCCTCTTGGATGAACTTCATATGTGGGATTAAGGGGGTTGGGACTGGCAGATCCGGCAGCTTTCTGATTTCGAGTTTGCGGCCACTCCCCTCTAAAGAGAGTCTTCGCATGATGTCTTCCTGTACCAGTTTCACTCTCCCTGTGAATCAACTTGTTGTATTGGTCAAAGCGGCTTCCAACGGATCCAAGACCATATCTCCTCTGTCTGATGTCTGGGTGCTCGTTGATGATGTGCCTCCCAGCTTGCGCACCGCGTCCTTCTTGATGGCTTTTGGGGTGCTTACCGGGAAACCTATTGAGGTCGATCTTGCTTCGCTGTCGGTTCTGGGTCCTGCTCGCCTTCGTGTGTGGTGTGTTGATCCGATCTGCATCCGTGGTTCTGTTGATGTCTTCCCGGCGGCTGGTGGCTTTCGTCTTCGAGTTCGGGTGGAAGGTGCTCCTGGTGCGGTCGCTCCTCCTCCCCCCCCCCCTCCTCCCCCGGCCTCGGGTGACGATGACAAGAGCCGGGAGGGTGGGGGGTCCTGAGGACTCGCTGAATGGCACGGATCCCCGATTCACCCATTCTGCGTGGGATGGGCTTTCTCCTGCTGAGCAGGAGCTGATGAAGGACTGTGCTCCGGCTCCGGCGGGTGGTGGGATTCAGGGCTCGGTGCCTGGTACGGTGGCTGGTCCTGCGTCCGCGGCTGCTTCGAAGGGCACCCCCTTGTCGGGGGCGTGCTCCAACATGCCCGTGCGCCCCACCTCCCCCTTGCTGTCCGGCATTGAAGATCTACCTCCAGTGGGACCTTCGGCGGCCAAGAAAAGGAAGAAGTCCTCGGTGAAGAAGTTTTCCGCGAAGAGCCGGGCCTCGAGGGACTCCAGGCAGTCGGCGGCTGGGCTCTGCCGCCGTCTGGAGGCGGACCTAGGGGCGGCTTTGGGCCCTTCTTCGGCGGTGGCTTCCCCTGGTCGGGCCCCTCCGGTCCCTGTGCGCTCTCCTGCCTCGACCGCTCGCAAGAGTGGCCGCGTCTCCAGCAGTGGCGAGCGCGTGGTGGATCGGGCGGCTCGACGTGCGGTGGCGCGTGATCTTCCCCCCTCAGGTTTGGATTCACCCTCATCTCCTTCCCCCCCTTTGGCTCAGTCTCCTGTTAGGCTTGTTTTACCCTCCCATTCCGATGAACATCTCCTTTCGATATTAGCTGATGTTGGGATATGTCTAGACGCTAGCGTGGGTTCTCCCTCCTCTCTGTTGCAGTTGATTCGTGCTAATGAACGTGCTCAGGCTGATATCGCCAAGGCCAAGGAGGCCGGGACTGGGATGGATGCCCCTCTGGTTGTGGCCGGAGGGGAACCGGGCGAGGTTGCTAGGGGGCAGCTGTCTCCGGTGCAGAAGCGCGGGGCCGGGAAACGTGCTAAAACCTGCAAGGCTCCATGCAGGTCGAGCTTGAGAATTAAAAACCTTTCCCTAAGATGAAGGCCCTGTTTTGGAACATTAGAGGGTTCTGCGGTAGGGGGCGCAGAGACCAACTGAAGGACTTAATGCGCGCTGAAAGAATTGATTTTATCGGGCTTGTTGAGACTCTTAAACCCTCCTTTTCTCCTTCTGAACTATCGGCGATTGCTGGGATTGATAGATTTAGGTGGAATTTCGTGGCCTCTGTTGGTCAGTCCGGCGGCTTTCTTCTGGGCACCAATAATGTCACCTTTGATTTTGTGGCTTTCGACCATGGTATATACTGGGCTAGTATGGTAGTTTCCCTACGTTCCAATAACACCCTCCTTGAACTTATGGTAGTATATGGTCCGGCTGATCATTCCTTGTCACAAATTTTCTTGGATGAGATTTTTACTAAAATTGATGCCTGCCAACTGCCACTCCTGATTGGGGGTGATTTTAATCTGCTTCGGTATCCTTCTGATAAGAGTTCTGTCAATTTCTCCTGGGTGTGGGCCGAGGCTTTTAATGCTTTCATCAGGGACACGGCTACCCGTGAGATCCCGAGGGTTGGGGCCCGCTACACTTGGACCAACTGACAGACTTGTCCTATTTGCTCGGTTCTTGATAGAGTTTTTATCTGCCCTGCTTGGGATGGCCTTTTTCCTCGCTGCTCACTTCGGGCCCTCCCCATCGTCGGGTCCGATCACGCTCCTCTCATCCTTGACGATGGTCTCTGCCCCAATGGCTGCCAAAGATTTCAATTTAACGCGTCCTGGCTTTTAGTGGAAGGGTTCCCTGATATGCTGGCTCAGAAGATCTTGGGCTTTCTTACCTCCCCCCATCGTTCATTTGGCCCTATGGATGACTGGCATTATGTTTCTTACTCCCTATGCAAGTTCCTTAGAGGATGGGCCAAGAACCACTTTGCTGAGTCGAGGCGCGACAAATCTAGGTTGAGTGCTCAAATTAGTGCCCTCGACTCCCGTGCGGACAACGGTGGGCTCTCGGCTACTGAGTGGCAAGTTCACTATGGCCTTGAGAAGGAGCTTCTGGCTATTCATCGCCAAGAGGAAGTGTATTGGAAGCAAAGGGGTACGATTAATTGGACTCTTAAGGGTGATTCTCCCACGGCTTACTTTTTTGCCATTGCGAATGGCAGACGGCGTAGATGTTTGATTAACAGCCTCATTATTGATGGTGTTAGGGTCTCTGAACCGTCGGTCATTCTCCGTCATGTAGTTCGGTTCTTCTCTAACCTGCTTTCGGCTAAACCAGACCTCGGATTCGCGCTAGCCCCAGGCTTCTGGGCTCCCCTTGATAGGATTTCTCACGCTGATAATGAGCTTCTGTTGATTCCCCCTTCTGAGGAGGAAATTTTTGATACTATTTGGACGGCTAATTCTAATGCGGCTTCAGGCCCTGATGGTTTCTCCATTCTGTTCTTTCGACAATTCTGGCCCCAACTAAAAGGTCTAATTTCTGCTGTCATCCAAGGGTATTGGCTGGGATCGGTTGACATTTCTAGACTTAACTATGCGGTTCTCTCCCTCATCCCTAAGGTCAAGGGTGCGGATATGATTTCTCAATTTAGGCCGATTGCTTTAATCAACAACTTTGCAAAGATGCCTGCAAAGGGCATGGCCACTAGGCTATCTCCCATTGCACATCGGACCATTAGCCCTTTCCAGTCTGCTTTCATCAAAGGGAGGTTCATTTTGGACGGGGTACTTTGTTTACATGAGATTTTTCATGACTTACGGGTGCGAGGGACCAAGGTTGTGGTTCTCAAACTTGACTTTGAAAAGGCCTACGACTCAGTTAGCTGGAAATTCCTTCGGCAAGTTCTTTTGGCTAAGGGCTTTGAGGGGCCTCTTATGCAGCGCTTGATGCAATTGGTTTCTGGGGGGCACACGGCTGTGGCTGTCAATGGCAAAATTAGCCAGTTTTTTGCTAATGGCAGGGGCCTCAGGCAAGGGGATCCAGCATCCCCTTTACTCTTCAACTTTGTGGCTGATGCTCTATCTCGCATTCTCTCTCGAGCTGCCTTGGCTGGTCATATCACTCCGGTGAGCTCTCATCTCATCCCTAATGGCATCTCTCATCTCCAATATGCGGATGATACTATAATTCTGATGGAACTTAATGATAATAGCCTCACCAATCTAAAATTCCTTCTGCTTTGTTTCGAAGCGCTCTCAGGTCTTAAAATCAATTTCTCTAAGAGTGAGGTTGTAGTGACTGGGGTCTCGGACGAAGAGGCGCAGCGGGTGGCCCATCTTCTTAACTGCTCTTTGGGATCCTACCCTCTCAAATATCTAGGCCTCCCCATTTCCCCGCTTAAACTTTTGGCTAAAGACTTCGCTCCGGTGGTTACCAAAGTTGGCAACAGAGTTCTCCCTTGGCGAGGGCGATATAATACGCAAGCGGGCAAGGTCGGCCTTACTAACTCCTGTCTTTCTTCGCTACCTATGTTCTTAATGGGATTCTATCTTCTCTCTAGTGGGGTTCATAATGGTTTTGACAAGCATAGGGGTGCTTTCTATTGGAACGTAGCGGACAATAAACGTAAGTACAGGATGGTCAGATGGGACATTATATGTCGCCCCAAGGCCAAAGGGGGTCTGGGCATTATTAATACGCGAGTGATGAATAATTGTCTTATGATCAAATGGTGGTGGAAGATCATGACTCTTGAGGAACTGCCACCCTGGCTCTCTATCCTAAAAGCTAAATATTTCCCCTCCTCGAGTCCTATGTTCGCGCCGGCTGTGGGTGGGTCGCAATTTTGGCATCAACTGGTTAAAGTCCGACCGATCTTTCGGTCCCTTGTAAAATTTGTAGTTAGGAACGGTAAGTCTACGCGGTTTTGGCTTGATTGGTGGGTCGGGGACTCCACGCTGGCTGTTGCTTTTCCGGTTCTATTTTCATATTGCGATGATACTGAGGTTTCTATCTTTGAGCTCTCGGCTAGGGGTTGGGTTCTGGATTTTCTTCGTTCTCTTTCTCCTGAAGAGTTGGAAGATTGGCAGCGCCTTACTGCTTGCTTCCCCCTGCTCTCGGAGGAAGAGGATGCCGTGGTGTGGCCCCTCTCCTCTTCGGGGCGTTTTTCGGTTAAATCTGCTTACTCCAAGCTTATCCCTGGGGGGCGCCCGGTCAAGTTTAAGCATGTCTGGTCGGCTCGAATTCCTCCTAAGATCAAGATATTTCTCTGGCAAGCTGTCCGGAGTAAGCTTCCGGCGGCCGATCAGATTAAGAAAAGAAACGGGCCGGGGTCCGACAGGTGTGTGCTTTGTGGGGCACTGGAGAACACCGAGCATATTTTCTTTCACTGCTCCTTAGCTAAACTTATGTGGAGTTGCATCAGACTCTGGTTACATGTAAACTGGTCCCCTTCCTCCTTTGAAGACCTGAGGCATTATGTCAATCTTCTTTCTGGCCATTCTAAAAGAGTCTTCTTAGTTGGATGGGCTGCGATTGGCTGGTCGTTATGGACTACTAGGAATAAGTTCTCGATTGAACATATTTTTCCGGCTAATCCTGTCAATTTCTTATTTAAAGCCAATGGTTTCTTGCAGCAGTGGAGATTATTGACTAAAGAAGGGGACCTCCAGGCCTTCGACGCCATGCTATCCAAGATGAAATCTACGGCGGCTGGGCTTCTTCGGCTTTCTTTGAGAACGGCTTCCTGAATGCTCTTTTGGTGTCTGGTTTAGGCTGGCCTGCGTGCCATGTAAGGCCGCTGGCCTTGTAATGATACTTTATCTTCTGCGCGTGATACTTTGTTGGGTGCTGTTGTTGGTCATATACTCTGCCTGGTGGCTTTATCTATAAAGTCAGGCTCTCGCCTTTTCTCTAAAAAAAGTGTCACTTTATATGATAGTTGTACATTCGACAGCCAAATCAAGCATTGTGACTTATTGATCTTTGTAGTCCTGGAATCGCTCAACTTCACTCTCAAATGAAACATTCAGTCAAATCAAACTCAACAGCCAAATGAAAATTCAGTCAAACTTTTCACTCAACTCCACTCTTAAATGACATTGCAAACTGAATTTAAGTTCAGTCACACTATTCATTACACATTACTTTTGATTTACACCAATTACAATCTCAATTTGGCATTTCGCTTTGTCTCTGCTACCATTGCTTCCTCTGTTCTGTCCAACTAAATAGCAGGGAAGTGGCGAGTAGCAGGGGAACTTCCAACAGAAGTCCAGAGCCTGAGTAGTCGACGGCGCGACGATGCTTGCTCCGTTGCATTGCGGGGCAGTGGCTTGATCTGCCCCCTCCACAGCTAGGCGCGTCGCGGCCTGACGGAGACAGCGCGAGCTTCGTGGCCTCGATAGCTCGGCGGCGTCGATGTAGCCTGCTCTACAGCTCTGGGGCGTGGCTAGGAGGCGTCTCGCCCTGAAGGAGCAGCGGCTGCTCTTCCCCGCCGGCCAGCGTCACGCCTTGGAGGAGCAGCGGCTGCTCTTCCCCGTCGCGCCCTGAAGGAGGGAGGTCAGAGCAACCGGCTAAATAGATGCAGTGACGCGAGAGCGAGAAGTTCTGGGCGTACCGTATGGGCTGCTTGTTTTCGTGTCCATGCGAGTGGAAGTGGCGCTAGTAGAGAGTGTCGTCGGATGTAGATCAACGGCGCTGGGTGTAGGACGTCCCTCGGTAGTAGTTTCTTCTAAGTCAAACGATCTCGTTCCCTCTTCAGCGTGAGGGAGTGGGAGGAGTTCAAGGAGAGGTCAAGGTGGATTTTGCCGGGGGGACAGACCGGGAGTGATGCTTGCGTCGCGCAAGGAGGAGAGCGAACTATTTAGAGACAGAAGTAAAGATCGAGAGACTTTATTGAATGATAACTGCAGCTATTTATACAACCCCAAAGGGCACAAACGAACATACATCAGGCAGGGCCGCGTCTCCCCCAGCCCAAACGATTTTTACTTTCATCATGTACAAGGTAGTGGCACCCGCTGCCTTGTACCTTGCATTAGGAGTTATTAGGTTCATCTTGAGGCACGTTGCATGCATTAGCCCATGTTCACGAATTGACATACACATGTACTGCTCTGCTGCTGGTGTGTTGTACTCCATCGACCCAGAAGAATTCCAACGGCCAGCGTCGATAAGCCGATGCCGACGCCTATGCACAGGCTCAAGCCCAGACACCGTCGCCAAGGAAATGACAAGGGACTCGGCTACTCAGGAGACAGGAAGTGAGGACAAACTTTGCGCTGAGTGCTTCGTCGACCACTACCCTGGCGCTGAGGTGCAGGTGGGGGTTGTCGGGGTCAAGGGCGTGCCTGGCATTGCCACTGGCTGGTACCCATCGATGTGTCAACTGTATGAACTCCGGCCTGTTGTCCGCTGTCGTCGCCAGCCGCCACGGTCCATAGACTGCGCTGCCAAAAACAATTGTATGATTGAGGCAATCTCAGCGGCGTGGTGTGGAGGTGTGGTGTGCATGTCGTCGTGTTAACAGTAGATTGCAGGGAGGCAACGGCCTTGTTGATGTCACCCCGTTGTCGTTGTCCTTTTGATCCGGAGCTCCATGGTCCCATCGAGCTGGAATGGTTGCACTGACTGATCGGTTTGAATTTCTCGCTAGCACATCGAGTTTCAGCTAACGCGGTGCCGTCTGCGTCTGTCTAGGAATCTCAACGTTGACCCACCCCTTCATGATCGTGTCTCGCAGGTCCTGAACTCCTAATGCATCCACCTGTCGTGGTTCTAGGGAACAAACTTGGGCTTGGGCGCCACTATCGAGGTCGCGCGACGAGCCGGTTTTGAGGATCAAAGTAATTGCCAACAGGTAGCGTGAGGAGACGTCGCCGGGCTGGGGTGGCCATAGCTGGTCCTCGAATATGTCTTTGGCATATGTCTTGTCATTTTTTTTATTTTGCCGTAGCTGATCGTGTAACCTTCATGGTTTCTCTGTATTTATTATTGGCTAAACGCAATAGGACGCAAGAGGGAGGGCTCCAGGCATACATGAAGGAAATATGCCCTAGAGGCAATAATAAAGTTATTATTTATTTTCTTGTATCATGATAAATGTTTATTATTCATGCTAGAATTGTATTAACCGGAAACATAATATATGTGTGAATACATAGACAAATAGAGTGTCACTAGTATGCCTCTACTTGACTAGCTCATGAATCAAAGATGGTTAAGTTTCCTAACCATAGACATGGGTTGTCATTTGATTAACGGGATCACATCATTAGGAGAATGATGTGATTGACTTGACCCATTCCGTTAGCTTAGCACTTGATCGTTTAGTATGTTGCTATTGCTTTCTTCATGACTTATACATATTCCTATGACTATGAGATTATGTAACTCCCGTTTACCGGAGGAACACTTTGTGTGCTATCAAACGTCACAACGTAACTGGGTGATTATAAAGGTGCTCTACAGGTGTCTCCAAAGGTAGTTGTTGAGTTGACGTATTTCGAGATTAGGATTTGTCACTCCGATTGTCGGAGAGGTATCTCTAGGCCCTCTCAGTAATGCACATCACTATAAGCCTTGCAAGCAATGTAGCTAATGAGTTAGTTACGGGATGATGCATTACGTAACGAGTAAAGAGACTTGCCGGTAACGAGATTGAACTAGGTATTGAGATACCGACGATCGAATCTCGAGCAAGTAACATACCGATGACAAAGGGAACAATGTATGTTGTTATGTGGTTTGACCGATAAAGATCTTCATAGAATATGTGGGAGCCAATATGAGCATCCAGGTTCCGCTATTGGTTATTGACCGGAGACGTGTCTCGGTCATGTCTACATAGTTTTCGAACCCGTATGGTCCGCACGCTTAAAGTTCGATGATGGTTATATTATGAGTTTATGTGTTTTGATGTACCGAAGGAGTTCGGAGTCCCGGATGAGATCGGGGACATGACGAGGAGTCTCGAAATGGTCGAGACGTAAAGATCGATATATTGGACAACTATATTTGGACATCGGAAAGGTTCCGAGTGATTCGGGTATTTTTCGGAGTACCGAAGAGTTACGGGAATTCGTATTGGGCCTTAATGGGCCATACGGGAAAGGAGAGAAAGGCCCCAAAGGGTGGCCGCACCCGTCCCCATGGACTAGTCCGAATTGGATTAGGGAGGGGGGCGCCCCCTTCCTTCCTTCTCCTTCTTCCTTCCCTTCTCCTACTCCCACAAGGAAAGGAGGAGTCCTACTCCCGGTGGGAGTAGGACTCCCCCCTTGGCGCGCCCTCCTCCTAGGCCGGCCACCTCCCCCCTTGCTCCTTTATATACGGGGGCAGGGGGCACCCCATAGACACAACAATTGATCATTGATCTCTTAGCCGTGTGCGGTGCCCCCCTCCACCATAGTCCTCCTCGATAATATCGTAGCAGTGCTTACGCGAAGCCCTGCGATGGTAGAACATCATCATCGTCACCACGCCGTCGTGCTGACGGAACTCTCCCTCGACACTCGGCTGGATTGGAGCTCGAGGTACGTCATCGAGATGAACGTGTGCAAGAACTCGGAGGTGCCGTGCTTTCGGTGCTTGATCGGTCGGGCCGTGAAGACGTACGAATACATCAACCGCGTTGTGCTAATGCTTCCGCTTTCGGTCTATGAGGGTACGTGGACACACGCTCCCCTCTCGTTGCTATGCATCACCATGATCTTGCGTGTGCGTAGGAAAATTTTGAAATTACTACGTTCCCCAACAATACAAACACTAGAAATCTTCCTCCTTTCCTTGTTATGGCCTGATTCGTCGTATAGATCTATATTTAAATCTCGGCCGTCAATCTTTACGGTTAACACAAAATCAACGGATATGAAAGAGTGACTTATGAAGAACTATGAAAGCCTCCATCCTTTATTATTAGGTAAAGATAGGATAGGATTGAGAGGAGCCATGTGTCTTGCTGGATCGGAGGGGAGCGATTTGGAGAAGGCGGGCGTTGATTCCGCTCGGGAGTCAACCATAGGTTCTACAGATTTGGTAGTTTATTTTCTCTCTCTAGATTATAACATGAGTTTTCAGCCGAAGTTGATTAAGGATCCGGTTTTGGATCCAGCACTTGCCGTTCATGATTCATTTTGGGGAAAGGGAGATTTTTTCGCAGTAGTTATTAGGAAACTGCTCATTAATGGCCTTTTATTTGTGATTAATACCTTCAAATCCGCATTTGAGGCCGTGTGGAAAGGGATCCTGGGTTACTATATTTGTGGGTTTGGGAGAGGTCGGTCTTTGTCATTCTTCTTGCCAGTGCAGAGTCATCTACTCTCTGCTCCTCCTACATCTCGTTGCAACCTAGGTGAGGGTACAATGTCGGGTCAGGGAGAAAAAGTGAGCAGCGCTATGGGGAAGGAGCATGTGAGTGGAGTGGGTTCGAGGGGGGTGACGGCTGCAATGGCAGGGGTGTGTTCCTCGCCGGCCATTGTCAAACCTGGGTCGATGTCGGGGCGCACCCGAGGCGAGGGCTGGCCTCTCATCATTGATATGGAGGCTGCTCGCAAAGCCATCAGCAGGTTCCTGGTGGTTGGCCGCCTCTTGTCCCCTTTCCAGGCCAAACCGAGGGTCATTGTCGATGATCTCCGGAACACGGCTTGGAAGAACCAAGGGGAGGTCACCATCCAAGAGGTGGCCAGCGACGACGGGAGGTTCATCCTCAATTTCGCCGCTGAGAGCGATCATCGGTTTGTGCTAAAGGCGCAACCATGGCACTTCAAGCGGGATGGGCTCATCTTTTCCGAGTTCGACGACAAGGGCGACCCGACGGAGGTAAACCTTGGCGTCATGGCCATTTGGGTCTAGGTACGCGATCTTCCGTTTGAGCTCAAAACGGAGAGTATAGGTTGGTCTCCCGAGGATCAATTGGGAGAAGTGCTGGAGGTATCGCACTGTAACCATGTAATTGTTGAAAAAATATTGCGTGTGCATGTGAAGATCTTATTGCATGAACCACTGAAGAGCTTCGTAGAATTTACTCCTTTAGGTAGTTCAGAGATACTCAAATTTGATGTAAAGTATGAGAAACTACCTTTGTACTATGAGTGTTGTGGGATTGTAGGTCATACCTCTGAGAGGTTCTGTAAAATCCCAAGTGAGAAAAGAGTAGTTTGTTTTCCTAGTAATCTTAGTGTTGTGCCCTACTGGAAGAGCCAAGGTGTAAATAAGAGGGGTCTCATCTTTGGGAAATCCTCTCAGGGAGACAAGAATACGTCTAGAGGCATGTTAATAACAACAACGCGGATCTTTCAAAAAAAAATAACAACAACGCCAATCCCATGGACATCGTCAAGGTATCCACTGCTGTGTGCGGTCTCACAGTCTATGATAAAGGGGCTGCTACTTCCGTCAAGGCGACCACTGCCAGCGCGGCAGACACGGAGAACGCCCAGGACGGCCCGCTCGGCCAGGAGGGCCGTGTTCAGAAGGCCATGGCATGGGCTTTCTCTGGTTCAGTGCCTGGTCAAGAGGACCGGCTGGGCGCTGACTCCACTTGCGTCAACCTTGACCAGGAGGGTCAGGGGCTGGCGAGGTGTGATGTTCCACGGCCACTTCCTCTATTGTCTGGGGAGCTCTTTGGTTGTCTGCTGGAGCACCCAAAGTTGGTCGCTACTCATACTGATGATGATAAAGGTAAAATGCATGCGTTTGGGCAGGGGGAGCAGGAGAACCAGATGAATGGCGCACCTAGTAACGCAAAAAAGATGGACCCTGGAGCTGGCCAGCTTCTTTTCTAGCCAGGTGTACTTGATGCCCTGTCAAGTGCCGTCGCGGCGAGGATCTCTGCGGGGGACATCAAATTTGCGAACACGTGTTTTAAATTCAATGCTATAAAGAAGCCAACGCACGTACACACACGGAATAAGGGAAAGAAAGAGAAAAAGAGAGGGAACATGGACAGATATGAGGAGGCACGCAAACAAGTCCTGGGTATAAAAAGAACTCATAGTTTTATTGCACGTCCGACGGGTAGCGATAATGAGTTTTCTTTTGAGAAGACAATGGACAGTTACGAGCGCATACTATATGGCGATATCTCCTCCAAATGGGTTTGCATGGGCAGAGTTGAGACAGTGCAAGATACAGAGGGCATGGTAATACATGTCGCAAAGGAGACCGATGAACAAGAACAATAGTATGGTCGGCAAGGGGTGGAATCGGTTGGAGAAGAGAAGAGTGATAATGGCGCATCGGCGGCCTCCGAGGAGGAGGACCGTCATGCCAAATAAAAATCTTAGGATGGAACTGCCATGGCATGCTCTCTCACACGGCAGTTCGTGAGCACCTGGACCTGCAGGAGCGTACAAGGGCAGACTTAGTTTTTCTTTCGGAGTCCCATTTGAATAAATGTAAAGCCGATGAGCTACATCGTGTTTTAAATTTTGATTCCATGTTTGTAGTTGAGAGTGATGGTTGGGCTGGTGGTCTTGTAATGTTTTATCAAAACTTGAATAATATCGAGTTGAATTATGTTTCACCTTATTTTATTGATGTCCTAGTCATGAAAGAAAATATTGTACAATGGCGGTTCACGGGATTTTATGGTCGCCCAAACTGGAATGACCACGGTTTATCTTGGGAAGACTACATAATCTGCATGGCAAGGGGAACCATCCTTGGGTAATTTTGGGGGATTTCAATGAAATATTATATACTTCGGAGAAAGAGGGTGGTAATATGAGACCAAATGGCATGGTAAGGGAGTTTCGTGAATGTCTTGTAGACTGTGGGTTGGAGGATTTAGGATATATCAGCGATCCTTTTACTTGGAGTAGAGGTGACATTCGAGAGCGTCTTGTCCGTGCGGTGTGAAATCTAGGGTGGGCTCATAAATTTCCTCGTGCGGCTGTGATTAGCGAAGAACATGTTCACTCTGACCACCGTCCGCTGGTCCTGGATATGAACTATTTGGGTGATAATATTTTCAGACGATCGACAGGGTGTGTAAAACAATTTGAAGCCAAATGGCTAAAAGAAGATACTGTTAATGAAATCGTGAAGGCATCTTGGGAAAAAGCAAAGTTAACAAGCGTTGGTCCTTCCCTTGCTGACCGTACAAAAGCCGTGCATGCCGATTCGCACCATGGGACGGCGAGATTCTTAAGGGTCCTAAGCGGATAATTAAAAAATTGAAAAAAGAATTAGAGAGACTGAGAGGTGGTCCAATGAATACTGAATCCCGATGCCGCCAAAAGGAGATTATCCTGTAATTGAGAAACTTTTGGACCAAGAGGAAATCTTTTGGTTACAAAGAGGGCGTGCGAATTGGTTGGTGCATGGGGATCGAAGTACGTCGTTTTTCCATAACGCGGCCATGACCAGGAAGAAAAGAATAATATTAAAAAATTACTAGATGATTTGGGAGTTTGGAGGGAAGATAAGGAGTTGAAGGACCATATCATTGATTATTTATCAAAACTCTTCACATCGGAAGTACAACAACCAAACCAAGAGGTTTTGTCCCTTGTTCGTAGGAGAGTTTCTTCTGAGATGAACAACACTCTCCTAGCCCCGTATACGGCCGAAGACTTTTGTAAGGCGTTGTTTGATATCGGGGATCTAAAAGCCCCAGGCCCAGATGGATTACATGCTATCTTCTATAAAATATTCTGGCCCATGCTAGGGGATGATCTGGTTGAGGAGGTCCTACAAGCAATCAATACATGTACCACCCCAGATGGCTGGAACGATACTACAATGTGATGATCCCAAAGATCAACTCACCGAAAAAGGTCCAATTCAGGCCAATAAGCTTATGTAATGTGCTATATAAAATAATTGCAAAAATGGTGGCTTCCCGTTTGAAGATCCTTTTGCCTGATATTATTAGCCCTACTCAAAGTGCTTTCGTGCCTGGCAGACTGATCACTAATAATATTCTTGTTGCTTATGAATGCTTTCACACAATCAAAAATAAGAGAGAAGGTTGGGAAGGTTTGTGTGCTATTAAACTTGATATGCAAAAGGCTTATGACAGAGTAGAGTGGCCCTTCCTGAAAGAAATTATGCTGAGACTAGGCTTCCGTCAAGAATGGGTGAATTTTATAATGCAGTGTGTCTCATTAGTCGAATATAGAGTTAGAATTAATACAGAGGAAAGTGAGAGATTCAAGCCTACAAGGGGATTGAGATAGGGTGACCCGTTGTCACCATACCTTTTCTTGTTGTGCACTGAAGTTTTGAATGCCCTATTGTCACATGCAGAGAAAAATGAAAAAATCTCAGGTGTAAGAGTTTGTAGAGACGCCCCTTCGATAACTAACTTCTCTTTGTGGATGATTCCTTAATTCTTATGAAAGCTAACAAACAAAGTGTAGAAGCTCTGAAAGTTGCGCTTGATCTATATTGTGAGGCATCGCGACAATTAGTTAGCGTCGAAAAGTCCAGTATTTTTTCAGTCCTAACACGAAGGTGGAGATTAGAGCACAACTTTGTACAACACTAAATATAATGATGAAGGCCCTTAGTGATAAATATCTGGGTTTGCTAGCAAATGTTGGGATAGATAAAACAGACTCTTTCCAATTTTTAATTGAACGTATTGTCCAAAGAATTAGTGGATGGAAGGAAAAATTATTATCTACCGGGGGAAAGGAAATCCTGATCAAGGCTATGATCGAAGCCATACCCACCTATGCAATGTCGGTCTTTAAAATTCCTATTTTTTTGCAAAGGAATCATCAACGCGAGCGCATTTCTGGTGGGGAGACGAGGAGAATCAGAGGAGGATGCACTGGATGGCCTGGTGGAAATTATGTGTACCAAAAAATCAAGGAGGGATGGAATTTCGTGATATTCACTGTTTTAATTTGGCATTGTTAGCCAAACAAGCATGTCGTCTTCTGGATAATCCTGATTCTTTGTGTGGTTCTATTCTAAGGGCAAAATATTTACCCCCATGGCGATGTGTTAAATGCTAAGCTCAAGAGAGGTTCTTCATTTACATGGCAAAGCATCATGGCGGGCATAAATACTCTGAAACGTGGTTATATTTGGCGAGTGGGGAACGGACATAACATTAATATTTGGGAAGATGCCTAGATCCCAAACCATGCCACTAGGAAAATTGTAACGCCTAAGGGAGGTAACATGTTAACTAACATAGGTGATCTCATTGATCCTGTCTATAAAACTTGGGATGAAGACCTGATTACGTAAACTATGTGGCCGATCGATGTACAAAGGATTCTCTCAATTTCCTTACCGCAATATGATATGCAAGACTTAATTACTTGGAACTATACGAAAAATGGGATATTCTTAGTTAGGTTAGCCTACTATGTGGAGTGGAATCACCAGTATGGAAGTAAATTGAAACACTCTAATGGGATGGGGCGAGCCACAATTAATCCTATTTGGAGTAAGATATGGAAAATAGCATGTCCGGCAAAAATTAAAATATTCTTATGGTATACACTACATGGTACTATCCCGTGCAGGGTTACGCTAGCTAATAGACATATGAAGGTTTCACCCATCTGCCCAATTTGCTCTGAGGGCTTAAAAGATACAAAACATATGTTGTTCTGGTGTAGTAAAGCAAAGAAGGTTTGGAAAAGACTGGGACTGGATGATATCATTGAAAAAGCTTGCTCTCTCCGAATATTGCACAACCATCAGGGTAATCTCGGGTCTAACATCTTGCTCTCTCCGAAAATGGTAGTAGTGGATTGATTTACCTTTTCTCTCTCAGCCATTATTTATGCCCCACCCCAGTGAGGTACCACCCACGAGCGATTTGATACTTCAACCTTCCCACGAGGCAACGCCAACGAGCCATGAACTTCATATCGGCTAATGCAGAAATGGCAAGGGTCGCATGATCGGTAGGTCGGTGTCTCGGCGAGCTGTGTTCTCGAAGATCCCGCTAAAGGAAGAGGCGACCGGCCGGTGCAGATCTGAGACGTGAGGTAAGTGGGATGGAAGGAGGCGTGCATCTAGGCCCCCGTCTTGAGCACGGAGGCGCCAGCAGCCATGGAGGAAACTGGATCTCTGAAGTTTGTGACTGCCAGATTTTGATTTGGCCATGACGAGGTCCTCTGCTTTAGCTCTGCACATGTAGCCAAGATTTTAGTAGGTTTGGAAATTGCTGAGAGTCTATGAGCTCCCTTTCAGGATTTGTTTCTTGATTTTGACATCATGGGAAGACTAGATATAGGCTAGCTTTGTTCATATTCATGCAAACCCCCGCTGAATATATTTTTATTACTGCAAAGTTTTCCCCTCTCCCAAATTTCTTGTGACTGTATTATTTTGTCCAAGTCAGAATAGAAGCTTCTATGTCATTGATTGTGTCATTTAGATATTTTTTATAGTCATTCCTTATATTTTATTGGTCGATTTTTCTAGTGCAGAGTAGCCAAGTTTCTTCTCCATGAATAATACATGACATATTTTTGCATCAGCTATGCTACTAAACTTTAGCTGTTTTCGATGGTGCAATTCTGTGATGAATCCTTTTTTTAGTCATGTATTGTCAGCGCTAAGTAAGTTATGCAATCATTTGGAACGAGTGCCATTTTGATATGCTCGTCTTTGATTTAGTGCTAATATTTGTTATATTTTGGGTAATTTATGACATTTAATTGCTTAATCCTGAGAAATAAAGAAGGTTATGGGCATTGCTTGCCTAGCAGATTGAAAAGAATAAGCATTTTCTAATTTCTTTTAATAATTTGGTTCAGCTGGCATCCTTTGTTTTCACTAAAAAAATTACAAAGTATCCTAGTGCATGAATGTTAACATCAACACCATAGGTGTAATTTTTTGTCCAGTCTTGCAGGTCCCCTCACATTCGTGAGGTACATCTGTTTGCAAATCAATGTTTAATATAGGGTAATTGGTATGCAGTTGTGCAGTCAAGTTTTCACTTGACAAGATGGTAAGAGCTGTTAATTACGTGACATGTTATTCGGTAAAAACTGTGTTGTTTATTGCGCATGTTAATTCAGTAAACATCAATGGATATTGATCTGTACAAACATAACATTTTGGAATTTGTTCTAGAAAGAACAAAAATGTAAAAGACATAAAAACTGTGGTGTTTTCTACATGTGGTGTTAAAAAGTAAAACTATTACATTCTCTAGTGATTAATTGAACATGTGCTGCATGGGGGATGTCAAAAATGATATTTTTGTAAGTAAGTTTTGAATAAATGAATAAATACCTAGTTACTAACTTCACATGTGCTGCCATGTTGGACAAGGCCGTGGCATGAGATTCTTTATATAAATTAAGACATTGTTAGAAACCAAGGCATTGGTTTTCAGGACTTGTTATCTTGACATGGCCCATGTGGGCATCAGATGAAAACATGACATTAGTTTTACCAGGGCCAAGTTTGTTATGCTATTCTATGGTACAATATCTGCCTTCTGAGTAGTGCATAATACTAATGAAACTGAGCCACCCATGGTATTGCTAGGGGGATATACAACTGTGTACGCGGGAAAAACTCTAGGAAATTATGTGCCATAAATGTAATGCACTAATCCAAACGATGACGAGCAGCATGGATATGCATATCACTAGACGCCATGCGCCAAAGGTATTATTTCGGGGGGGGGGGGGGGGGGGGGTAGATCTTAGGGCATGGCCAATGCATAGCCCTAGGGTGATGCCCCACCATTAGGGCATGGCCAATTGAATAGCCTTAGGGTGATGCCCCGCAAGCCATGTAGAATCAGATATCAGGAAAAGTAGGTTCAGATGGTGTAGCGGGATCCTTAGAGCAAGTACAATACTGGGCTTATAGCCTGCCTACCTGGCTCTTTTGCCTATGTGGAGGAGAGAGATGTAAAAAAGTAAAAAGAGTGGGCTCTTATACAAGAGCCTAGCTATGTGTGTATTCGTAGGCAAATACAATTAATGTGAAGAAAGAAAAAGAGAGAAGATAAAAAAGTACTAATGTAATAGCCAACCTTATAGCCCACAGTATTGTATGAGTGAATCTAAATGATGGCTATATATGACATGGTGGTTTCATATAGCCAGCAGCTGGCTATACTATTAACCATGCTCTCAACAGGAGGTGGGTGTTTGAGGAGAAAAAGTGTGGTCCAGTCCTTAAAGTTGGGAAAGTTGAAGTGAAGAGTAGGAATGCGTGTGTAGTGAGAGTCTACTTTCTATTCTTTGATGAGGTCCACTTGTAGTAGCTTGCATTGGAGAGGGAAAAAAATCAATATAGATACCTTAAGCTACTTTTTGTCATGGGACATCTGTATCCATATGCCACCATTGTACATACCCTTAGAGCAACTCCAACCCACAGACTCATCGTCCGCGGGTGGATCTACGCGGACAGAAAACGTTTGGGTATGCCACACCCCTCCCGATGAATAGGACCCCGTTTTCACTGTACACGGTTGTCGAGAGGTTCGTTTCCTCCGTTTTGTGGTATGCCAGATCCCGTTTCGGTTGTTCCGTCCAAGTCGGTTGGCTCCCGATGAACATGACGTGTTCTGACCCAGTCGCTTCATTTTCGATGAACATGACGCTTTCCGACCCAGTCGCTTGGCTCCCGGTGAACATGACATTGTTTTCTTCATTTCGACCCAGCTGGTTTGCTGCCGATGAACAGGAGGCCTTTGCCTATCCATGTACCAGTCGCTTCGCTTCCGATGAACATGACACTTTCCAACCCAGTCGCTTGGCTCCCGGTGAACATGATGTTGTTTTCTTCATTTCGACCCAGCTGGTTGGCTGCCGATGAACAGGAGGCCATTGCTGTCGTCCGTTTCCTATCCATGTACATGAGCCCCGGTTGTACGTATGCATAAGTACGTGTTCGAGACTTTGCCCGTATGTACGTACGTGCCAGTATTTTTTGCAGCGTGGCTGTACGTATGTGTACTCAATTTAGACCTGACTGTGTGGACTGCTACATAGGGGACTGTACTACGACACATGTCGCTGCTTGCTTGGCCATGGATCATCCTTGCAGAGACGCCGATCAACCAGTATGTATGTACACATTCGCGACCAGATAGACAATGCTACGTACGCTTCGACTGGGTGGGTCCCAGCTACCAGGGAGGATAATGAGACACTTCTTTGTGTACGGTGATATAGTTGGTGGGTCCCAGCTATCTGGGGGAGGAATCATTTCTTTTTGCACGTAATATGGAGGCACTTCCTTGCGTGTGAAGATGTAGCTGGTGGGTACAGCTGTCAGCGTCACCACGTACAATCGTCTTTCGATGAATGCCATTTGTTGACCATGTTGACCACGCTGCACCGAGACCACCAAGGCGGTGGACGATTGTGAGGTCTAGGAAGGGAACGACGTGAAGCCGGGGAAGACGCGGTAGTGGATGCCCATGCGAAGGGGAGTATGAGGGTTGACTGGTTTGGCTGCGGTGTGAGTCTGTCGTCACCGGAGAATAACAGGAGGTGTGGGTGAGTAGATGGATGGCATGGCCAGCAGTGGCAGCATAGCCGACCACTGGAGGTAGGAGCAGGCAGTCCCGCCGGCGCTGGTTTGGGCGGCTGGAGCAAGAATAGAAAATCAGAGATTGAAGAAGCAGCGTGCCCATTGGATGTTAATCCAACGTTCACTACTGCTAGAATCGTTTGTTGACTAAGTTCACAAAGCCCTGCATACGTGTCAACATAGTAAGCCCACAAGCCAGCCTTTGAATCTGGTGGGTCCCAGCTAGCAGGGGGAGGAATAATTTTTCTTGCGCATAATAAGGAGTCACTTCCTTTCGTGTGAAGATGTAGCTCGCGGGTCCCTGCTCTCATGGGGAAGAATTTTTTTCCTATAATAAGAAGGAACTTCCTTGCGTGCGAAGATTGTAGCTGGTGGGTCCAACCTGTCAGGGGGAGGAATCGTTTATTCCTCGTAATAAGGAGGAACTAGCTTGGATGCGAAGATGTAGCTGGTGGTCCCCAGCTGTCAGCCTCTCCACGTACTCCATGTTGGTTCTCGTCGTTGACCATGCATCGTCGAGCACACCATGGCGGTGGACGATGGCGAGGCCTAAGATGGATCTGGAGTTGTGGAAGAAGGGGCACTAGAGTCCCTGGTGGAGGGGAGTACGAGGGACTGGTTCGGCTGCGGGGTGAGGCTGCCATCGCCGGAGAATAACACAAGGTGTGGGTGAGTACATGTATGACTTGGCCACCATTGGAAGTAGGGTGGGGCGTCGAGGCCTACGTGGTAGCACAGCCTGCCATGGGAGGCAGATGCAGGCGCTCTAGTTGGTGATGGTTTTGACGGCTTGAGCAAGAGCAACTAGATCAGAGATTGAAGAAGTAGGATCATCGTTGGATGGCAATCCAATGGATATGGTTGTTAGAATTATTTTTTGACTTTTTGTTTTTGACCATCATTTTGTTCATTAAATGGACAACACCTTGCGCAGGCTTCGTCCTAGTGGCCAACAAAGTTAGCTTCGAAAGCTGTGGTGCATATCTAGCCAATTTATTTAGGTTTTAAAACCCATTTCATTTCGTTTGCCAATACATCTATTTCCTGAGCATTGACTCAAAGAATAATCTATTTTCCTGGGCTGGGTAAAAAGAATAATAGCCGATTTACTATCTATGAGAATTTACAGCGCATTTGATTATCTATTCGAATACACCTATTTACTAGGCTGGGTTAAAAAATAATATTACGGACATGCATCCCATTTATTATTTCTGATAATTTGCAACCCATTTGATTTTTGTAAAAATGGACCCATTTTCTGGGATGGGTGGAAAAACAATGTTGGTATGGACTGACCATTTCGTATAAAAAATTAATACTAAGCTACGAATTTTATTAAAAAACTTAAGTTGGGCTTGGTAATCTTATTATATAAAAATTGAGCTGAGTTGTGGATTTTATTAAGAGAAACATAGGCTAGGCTGCGCTTATTTTAGGATGTTGTGTACAACTTTCAGCCTGGTTGCATTGTTGATGTTCAACAAAAAAGGCCTGTGTAGGATAATACAACTTTACATAGCTACTCCTCACATTCAACGACACCTGAAATGGCCCAGACAAGGCTTGTGTACAACGTTTTAAAGTCAATAAGCTCAAATTATAACAAGAAAAAAGGTGAGTACATTGGAACCTAATGAAAAGCTGTCGCGAGCGAAGAAATAATTCAACGAGTCCCACTTGTTAGAGAGAGAGAGAAACCGACCGGTCGATGCTCATGATTAGATCTTTCAGCCATATGCTTGTTGGTGCCCAGTAAACACTTATATAGTTAACACAATCATATACAACATCATAGCACATTGAGCTTGCATACAAAAATTTCACGCGGGCGGCACAATCGGAGTGGAAGTAGTGGATCACTACAGGTAGGGCTAGCTTGAAACAAACAAACTCATACATAACTGTTCATCATCTTTATCAATGACGTGGAAATATCTTGAGTGTTGTGCAAAGAAAACAAACATACAACACAATAAGTTCTGCTAGCACATTAAGTTGACGTACACCCCTTTCTAAAAAAAGTTCAGGTGCAAAAATATAACAAGTCACAATCAAATGTATTGGCACATCAGTGCTTCACACGATAGCTCAGATTTAATTAGTATCTGACAAGATCCAGTTGTTACCTCAAATTAGAGCACATCCAAGCAGCCAACCATTCTCCCAAAGAAGCAGTGGCCTCTACTGCATGATGGAGAAGGCCATGTGCCATTCATTGTTTCGAGCAACACGGGAAAGCCTGACGTTAACTCCTGTAATGGACGTTGTCGACGGACCTTGGCACCAGCAGCGGCAACAAGACTTTGATTAATGGATTGACCACTTCTTCGACATGCACGAAGACTCGATATAGGTACATCCCTAACATGGTCCGCGGTGGCCTTGGCGCTGATGAATAGTACAACCCCGGTTCCTGCACCGGTATCTCAACACCAGTCACCTTCAGTATGGTGGACGGCTTCTTCATCCATGCCATAACAGTCAGAGCCCAGCAATCTAGAGGAACAAACATACTTATGGGCTCACCTCCTAGGTCATTTATAAGCTCATTCATGGACTCGTTGTTCCAAGCCCGTCGAGGCATTGCCGTGGAAGGTAAGATTTATTAAAAACTGAAGCTCAAAGGGCACCGAGCCCTGTCCTAGATGCCATCGCCAAGCTCACCAGCGCGCCATGGCAGAACAAATGCCGAGAAGATTCGAACACACGACTACAGTCGAAAGTTGTTTGGAACCTGACGAAGAAATCAGCCGGTGGCGGACAAACTTCGATGAGCAAGTCACTTATTTGGATACCATGCGCAATCCCAAGAGTTTTGACAAGGTCGTCCAGTGAGACGGGAGGGCAGTCGCCGTTGATGATTACCATCAGCACTTTGCTGGCAAACTGGTCGTCAAGTGCCGCCATGCCACTGTTGAGCGACAGCACGCAGCGCCCGAAGGCAGGACAGACCTCAGGATCTCCGGCTCGGAGATCCGCGTTGACCGGCGACATGATAGTGCGCTTGAGTATAGGGAGTAGAGGAGGGGGATTTGGGGGATCTGGAGTAGGAATCGAGATTACAGAGGTGGGGAGGGTCAGGGGATTGGGGATGAAAAGGTAGCATCAATTTCGAACACGCGCCAATTCGGTCTCGCCACGCAAGCACATGAAAACACCGGTGGCGCCCACATGTTGGCCTAAGAGTCCTTTTTCTTTCTTTTTTGAGCATCCGGCCTTAGAGTTCTTATAATTGGCCTATTTGGCATTGCGTTACTACTCGGCCCATATTTAACAACGCCTCACATTGGCCCAAAGCCCCAAACAAGTGTACATCATAGAAAAGTCACCGAACAATAAATAGATAATGGTGATGCCCTCATTTAGCCCATCAGCAATTCGAAACAATAAATAGTTCGAAACAACAATATATACAACATGCAAACACTAACTAGTGACTATTACTGGCATAAATAGTGAGACATGGAAGTTCATAACAAGTCTTGTTACACCAACAAAACGCACCCATCTGCAGCACTCAGACTCTCGTGATCCAGACGAGAATGACATTCTAAAGAGAGCCAACTATTACATAGTAAGAGTGACATAGACGAGGATGACCAAATTACAAGGAGTCTACGTAACAAAAGAAAACACCACCCATCGAGAACAAGCAGCAATGACAACAAGTCATTCAAAGAGGTATGATCCAGCACCATCATAATTTGCAGCCTCCCTTCAGCCACTAGTGATTCGAAGACACCAGGACTCCACCCTTTCAACGCAACAACCCAGTTACCTATCAACCTGAAGGTTTGAACCACATCACTAACTGTTAGAGTTGAGACATCCAAGGATCAAAGTCAATAGAGATGCCTTTCTCATTTTCACCTTCTTTTGGCTACAGGCTATATCATTGACAATCAGGGGCATCTGATCCCGAAGTCCTAGGGTTCACCATGTAGACACAATTTTCCCTTGCAAACACATCCTCTCTGCCATCATGAACCTTGCCAAGGGTGATCTCCTGGTTAATCGGATAATTGAATACGAGAAACAGAGAGTGTGAACCAAGGCTCTTTACCCGCCTCCAACTCAAAAATCCTGAAGGCCCCAAAAAGCCGGTATCCTACTCATAGACGTAACAACCAATCGAATACTCATGTATTTCATGCTGCTTGTACATTGTGGGGTTTTTGCAATATAACTTCGCCGGCTCATGTGTGCAAATGATCATCAGTCTTTCACCGCTGTCTGATCGAGCGAGGAACTGGTTGTGTTTCATTGTTTTTGGCAAAGGTGGTGTGATTAAAAAAGGCAGCAACTGTAGCTACACTCCATCATATCAAAAAGGAGACAAAAAGGACATGCATGATTAATGTAAGATCAACATCGTTCAGAGTATAAGTAGGATAATGTAAGAAACGACCTTGATCTGTCCCTGTTGGAACTGAGAGGAAAATGGAGGGAAATGTATACTGTGGTCGAAAATATAGCAGTGCCATGCATGGTTATAATCATGTTATCTCGCAATCGATTCTTCACAGGAAACTAACATGCCATGCATGTTATGTAGTCATGTTCTGTCCTCACAAATAAATTCTTCGGAGGAAACTAACACACCATGCATTGTTGTTATATACTCATATTCTGTGTGCAAAATTCTTGTGAGGATATTATTCTAGCCATTGATTGCTGAAGGCCGAATATAGGTATGTAGACATGGTAAGCATGACAGGATTTCACTACTTCCAAATATAGAGTTTTCCATATGCATATTTACTTCCCTAATGTATGGTTAGATGAAACCAATAGTGTTATGCATGTTTCTACATCATGAAAATGAGCAAACTAACATGACTATTGATACACACTCATATTTAGTAGTATATAGATTACTATGAAGTTAGGAGAATATCCATATCTTCCTAACCGTTTATTATTCAAGGGTACAAATTGGTTGTAATGACATGGTCACAATCACATGATTTAACTACTTCCAAATATAGCTGATTTAGAACGTCTCTAATACATTGCCATTGTTCTACTCAAATTCAGGTGTAACAGGGATATGCCAATCATCACAAAAGATCAAACAACGTCATGGCATTATCATTAAAATCAGACGAACGCAACTTACACGCGTCGTCCAAGCTATATGTGGTGCCATCTGCTTAGTTGATCACATAGATGATGCCATTGTGTTCGATAGCATCACAGAAGTGTGTATCATGCTTGACGATCGACTGCAAGGTGAGTTGTCTCCACCTAAAGAAGTCACTGGCGGAAATATAGGCGAGTACGCGGTCGAACAAGGCAATTAGCTTGAAGTCTGCATAATTCGCACATCGTGTGGGCACTTGGTAGATTACAATCTTCTGCAAAACAAGGTTCGTTCAACTGACGTAGTAATTTAGATGACTTCGGCCATGACGGTAAAACCATGTATAATGCAAGGGAGGAAGGGTAATCTCATGGGAGAGGTGTGGAAGTTCACAAGCACCAACTTGTTCCAGCGTTCTTTGGCGCAAGCCATCTAGTGGGAGTTCCTGCCGACCAGGTAACTACATGCCAAGAAGTTTTGGGTGATGGTGATCGGGTCAAAGTCGAGGGGCATGGTGTATGATGACACACTACATACCTTCGAAGAAGTTTCGGGTGATGGAGGTCAGATCCAAGTCGAGGGGCATGATGTACGCCTCCATATCA